>NW_026872657.1:0-13216 GCF_032173495.1 Musca vetustissima
TCCACGCCTTGGCTGGCCTTGGCTGGCCTTAGAAAAATCTACTTTAAAAAATCCACGCCTTGGCTGGCTGGCCTTAGAAAAATCTTCTTTAAAAAATCCACGCCTTGGCTGGCCTTAGAAAAATCTTCTTTAAAAAATCCACGCCTTGGCTGGCCTTAGAAAAATCTTCTTTAAAAAATCCACGCCTTGGCTGGCCTTAGAAAAATCTTCTTTAAAAAATCCACGCTTCTTTAAAAAATCCACGCCTTGGCTGGCCTTAGAAAAATCTTCTTTAAAAAATCCACGCCTTGGCTGGCCTTAGAAAAATCTTCTTTAAAAAATCCACGCCTTGGCTGGCCTTAGAAAAATCTTCTTTAAAAAATCCACGCCTTGGCTGGCCTTAGAAAAATCTTCTTTAAAAAATCCACGCCTTGGCTGGCTGGCCTTAGAAAAATCTTCTTTAAAAATCCACGCCTAAGGCTTAAATATCCACGCCTAAGGCTCTGCTAGTCCTTAGAAAAATCTTCTTTAAAAAATCCACGCCTTGGCTGGCCTTAGAAAAATCTTCTTTAAAAAATCCACGCCTTGGCTGGCCTTAGAAAAATCTTCTTTAAAAAATCCACGCCTTGGCTGGCCTTAGAAAAATCTTCTTTAAAAAATCCACGCCTTGGCTGGCCTTAGAAAAATCTTCTTTAAAAAATCCACGCCTTGGCTGGCCTTAGAAAAATCTTCTTTAAAAAATCCACGCCTTGGCTGGCCTTAGATGTTTAAAAAATCCACGCCTTGGCTAGATGTTTAGAAAATCCACGCCTTGGCTGGCCTTAGAAAAATCTTCTTTAAAAAATCCACGCCTTGGCTGGCCTTAGAAAAATCTTCTTTAAAAAATCCACGCCTTGGCTGGCCTTAGAAAAATCTTCTTTAAAAAATCCACGCCTTATGTGGCCTTAGAAAAATCTTCTTTAAAAAATCCACGCCTTGGCTGGCCTTAGAAAAATCTTCTTTAAAAAATCCACGCCTTGGCTGGCTGGCCTTAGAAAAATATTCTTAAAAAAATCCACGCCTTGGCTGGCCTTAGAAAAATCTTCTTTAAAAAATCCACGCCTTGGCTGGCCTTAGAAAAATCTTCTTTAAAAAATCCACGCCTTGGCTGGCCTTAGAAAAATCTTCTTTAAAAAATCCACGCCTTGGCTGGCCTTAGAAAAATCTTCTTTAAAAAATCCACGCCTTGGCTGGCCTTAGAAAAATCTTCTTTAAAAAATCCACGCCTTGGCTGGCCTTAGAAAAATCTTCTTTAAAAAATCCACGCCTTGGCTGGCCTTAGAAAAATCTTCTTTAAAAAATCCACGCCTTGGCTGGCCTTAGAAAAATCTTCTTTAAAAAATCCACGCCTTGGCTGGCCTTAGAAAAATCTTCTTTAAAAAATCCACGCCTTGGCTGCTGGCCTTAGAAAAATCTTCTTTAAAAAATCCACGCCTTGGCTGGCTGGCCTTAGAAAAATCTTCTTTAAAAAATCCACGCCTTGGCTGGCCTTAGAAAAATCTTCTTTAAAAAATCCACGCCTTGGCTGGCCTTAGAAAAATCTTCTTTAAAAAATCCACGCCTTGGCTGGCCTTAGAAAAATCTTCTTTAAAAAATCCACGCCTTGGCTGGCCTTAGAAAAATCTTCTTTAAAAAATCCACGCCTTGGCTGGCCTTAGAAAAATCTTCTTTAAAAAATCCACGCCTTGGCTGGCCTTAGAAAAATCTTCTTTAAAAAATCCACGCCTTGGCTGGCCTTAGAAAAATCTTCTTTAAAAAATCCACGCCTTGGCTGGCCTTAGAAAAATCTTCTTTAAAAAATCCACGCCTTGGCTGGCCTTAGAAAAATCTTCTTTAAAAAATCCACGCCTTGGCTGGCCTTAGAAAAATCTTCTTTAAAAAATCCACGCCTTGGCTGGCCTTAGAAAATCTTCTTTAAAAAATCCACGCCTTGGCTGGCCTTAGAAAAATCTTCTTTAAAAAATCCACGCCTTGGCTGGCCTTAGAAAAATCTTCTTTAAAAAATCCACGCCTTGGCTGGCCTTAGAAAAATCTTCTTTAAAAAATCCACGCCTTGGCTGGCCTTAGAAAAATCTTCTTTAAAAAATCCACGCCTTGGCTGGCCTTAGAAAAATCTTCTTTAAAAAATCCACGCCTTGGCTGGCCTTAGAAAAATCTTCTTTAAAAAATCCACGCCTTGGCTGGATGTTTAAAAAATCCACGCCTTGGCTGGATGTTTAAAAAATCCACGCCTTGGCTGGATGTTTAAAAAATCCACGCCTTGGCTGCCTTAGAAAAATCTTCTTTAAAAAATCCACGCCTTGGCTGGCCTTAGAAAAATCTTCTTTAAAAAATCCACGCCTTGGCTGGCCTTAGAAAAATCTTCTTTAAAAAATCCACGCCTTGGCTGGCCTTAGAAAAATCTTCTTTAAAAAATCCACGCCTTGGCTGGCCTTAGAAAAATCTTCTTTAAAAAATCCACGCCTTGGCTGGCCTTAGAAAAATCTTCTTTAAAAAATCCACGCCTTGGCTGGCCTTAGAAAAATCTTCTTTAAAAAATCCACGCCTTGGCTGGCCTTAGAAAAATCTTCTTTAAAAAATCCACGCCTTGGCTGGCCTTAGAAAAATCTTCTTTAAAAAATCCACGCCTTGGCTGGCCTTAGAAAAATCTTCTTTAAAAAATCCACGCCTTGGCTGGCCTTAGAAAAATCTTCTTTAAAAAATCCACGCCTTGGCTGGCCTTAGAAAAATCTTCTTTAAAAAATCCACGCCTTGGCTGGCCTTAGAAAAATCTTCTTTAAAAAATCCACGCCTTGGCTGGCCTTAGAAAAATCTTCTTTAAAAAATCCACGCCTTGGCTGGCCTTAGAAAAATCTTCTTTAAAAAATCCACGCCTTGGCTGGCCTTAGAAAAATCTTCTTTAAAAAATCCACGCCTTGGCTGGCCTTAGAAAAATCTTCTTTAAAAAATCCACGCCTTGGCTGGCCTTAGAAAAATCTTCTTTAAAAAATCCACGCCTTGGCTGGCCTTAGAAAAATCTTCTTTAAAAAATCCACGCCTTAGAAAAATCTTCTTTTGGCTGGCCTTAGAAAAATCTTCTTTAAAAAATCCACGCCTTGGCTGGCCTTAGAAAAATCTTCTTTAAAAAATCCACGCTTAGAAAAATCTTCTTGGCTGGCCTTAGAAAAATCTTCTTTAAAAAATCCACGCCTTAGTTGGCTGGCCTTAGAAAAATCTTCTTTAAAAAATCCACGCCTTATGTGGCCTTAGAAAAATCTTCTTTAAAAAATCCACGCCTTAGTTGGCTGGCCTTAGAAAAATCTTCTTTAAAAAATCCACGCCTTAGTTGGCTGGCCTTAGAAAAATCTTCTTTAAAAAATCCACGCCTTAGTTGGCTGGCCTTAGAAAATCTTCTTTAAAAAATCCACGCCTTCTTTAAAAAATCCACGCCTTGGTTGGCCTTAGAAAAATCTTCTTTAAAAAATCCACGCCTTAGTTGGCTGGCCTTAGAAAAATCTTCTTTAAAAAATCCACGCCTTAGTTGGCTGGCCTTAGAAAAATCTTCTTTAAAAAATCCACGCCTTAGTTGGCTGGCCTTAGAAAAATCTTCTTTAAAAAATCCACGCCTTAGTTGGCTGGCCTTAGAAAAATCTTCTTTAAAAAATCCACGCCTTAGTTGGCTGGCCTTAGAAAAATCTTCTTTAAAAAATCCACGCCTTAGTTGGCTGGCCTTAGAAAAATCTTCTTTAAAAAATCCACGCCTTAGTTGGCTGGCCTTAGAAAAATCTTCTTTAAAAAATCCACGCCTTGGCTGGCTGGCCTTAGAAAAATCTTCTTTAAAAAATCCACGCCTTGGCTGACTGGCCTTAGAAAAATCTTCTTTAAAAAATCCACGCCTTGGCTGGCCTTAGAAAAATCTTCTTTAAAAAATCCACGCCTTGGCTGGCCTTAGAAAAATCTTCTTTAAAAAATCCACGCCTTGGCTGGCTGGCCTTAGAAAAATCTTCTTTAAAAAATCCACGCCTTGGCTGGCCTTAGAAAAATCTTCTTTAAAAAATCCACGCCTTGGCTGGCCTTAGAAAAATCTTCTTTAAAAAATCCACGCCTTGGCTGGCTGGCCTTAGAAAAATCTTTTTTAAAAAATCCACGCCTTAGCTGGCTGGCTGGCCTTAGAAAAATATTCTTTAAAAAATCCACGCCTTGGCTGGCTGAACTTAGAAAATTTTTCTTTAAAAAATCCGCGCTTTGGCTGGCTTGCTGGCCTTAGAAAAATAATAATTTTGGCTAACTGATTTCCTTGCTATTTCAATATTTTATAGAGAACAGCTCTTTTGTTGTTGCCACCATTGTTTTCTCATTTTCCCATGTTTTTTTCCTCTTTCAGATTCGAATGGTTCGGTGAAATGGGTTTGCGCTGGTATGCCCTGCCCGCGGTATCGGGTATGCTGTTCGATGTCGGTGGCATTCAATTTACGGCAACCGCATTCAGTGGCTGGTACATGTCCACCGAGATTGGTTGTCGGAATTTGTGCGATGTTAATCGGCGAAATATTTTAGAGGTAAGTGATAGAGGAGGGGGTATCTCCCTTGAGGGTCGGACAGACAGACAAACCCGCCAAACAAATGTTGAACATAAAAACTTTTGATGGCCATTATGATGATCATTGTTGTTGTTGCTGTAGTTGTTTACATGAAATGACTTGACTCTCCACCCCCCCCCCCCATTACCAGTTGATTAACATCCATTTAGGGATTTGTTTTATATTTTTTGCGAATGAATTGGAATCATATTTCATGCTGACTTAGAGCCACCAGAATCAGTGATGCACAGCAGCAGCACGACATGCTGGCTGGTTGGCTGGCTGTATGTCTGTCTGGCTGACATGATGAATTGTTGGAGTGTTTTTTTTTTCAATTTCTCTATTTTTTTTCTCAACTCTCCTTGCAGACTGTGGCATTGAAAATGAATTTGGATACCCGCACCCCAACCTCCTTGTGGAAGGATAAGGCCTTGGTCGAAGTCAACATCGCAGTGCTGCACTCGTTCCAAAGTCGCAACGTGACCATTGTCGATCATCATACGGCCAGTGAGAGTTTCATGAAGCACTTTGAAAATGAATCGAAATTGCGGTAAGTCAATGACCTCTATTGTCCTTAAGGAATTTGGGAAAATGTGTGCGGAAGAAGGGATGTAAAAACAAGGAGAAAAATATTGGACTCCTTTGGTTAAGTGTTAGGAAACATATTGATTTTAATGACATGCCCTGGGACCAAGAAAAGAGTCAAATTTTCTAGGACAAACAGAGCTTCATATATTTAAAAAAAAATTTTTTCCAGGACATCAATAGACGCGGATTTCATAAAGAATATTTTTCAGGGACTAACAGAGGCGTGGATTTCATAAAGAATATTTTTCAAGGACCACCACCAGGCGTGGATTTCATAAAGAATATTTTTCAGGGACTAACAGAGGCGTGGATTTCATAAAGAATATTTTTCAGGGACTAACAGAGGCGTGGATTTCATAAAGAATATTTTTCAGGGACTAACAGAGGCGTGGATTTCATAAAGAATATTTTTCAGGGACTACCAGAGGCGTGGATTTCATAAAGAATATTTTTCAGGAACTAACGAAGGAGTGGTGGTGGCGTAGGGGATGTTAGATACCAAGCAACGGTTCCGATTGGCTTTAACATGGCAAAGTCCAGGCTTATCTTGGTCCCTCTTTCATCTCAATTGTGGACACTGACCTCCCCGTGGTGTCAGCTGGGGTACCTATTTCCATCACCCCTTGAAATAGTGAGATGATATGAGCCCCGAGTTTACCCATAAGAACTGTAACAAATGGGTTGAGGCGTCGGGTCCACACTCGGAAAACCCCTCCTACTATGAAAAAGCAAAGAAAAAGAAAACCGAGCTAATGTTGAAGACCCCCGCAAACGTATAAAGAACCACGATCTGGGAATCTGCACTTGGAATGTGCGCACCTTGTACAGAACAGACGTAGTTTTTGATTTGCCGACAGTTTTTTAAAGCCGACATTATCGCAGGAAATATGATGGAAAGGGGACTGGCGTAGGTAAATCAGACGATTACACCCTCTATTATAGCTGCCATGAAATGAGACATGAATTTGGCTGCGGATTTATGGTTAACAGGAGAATAAAAGACCTCGTCTCCAGATTCACTCCAGTAGATGAGCGAATTGCTATAAACCGTATAAAAGCGAAGTTATTCTACATCAGTCTCATTTGCGCCCATGCTCCGACCGAAGACAAAGATGAGCAGACCAAAGACATTTTCTACAAGCGCCCAGAAACAGCATATGACCGTTGCCCTGGCCATGACATTAAAATTTAATGCAAAAGCGGAAGGAAAATATGTTTGGCCCCACAGTCGGAATATTCAGCCTCCATGAAGAAACATCCGACAACGGCATGAGATTGATTGACATGGTAGTTACCAGTACCAGATTCAAGCATCTCAATATAAACAAGGTCACTTGGATTTCTCCTGATCGAACAACGAGAAATCAAATTGATCGTGTTGTTATAGACGAAAGGCATTATTCCAGTGTATTAGACGCCCGATCGACCCGAGGTGCTAATATCGATTCGGACCATTATCATTGTGGTAGCAAAGGTACCCACCCGTCTTAATGTAGCAGCAAGGGTGCGATCTAACACAACACAGAAACTCGACGTCGAAAAGCTGCAAACACAACAGATAGCAGAAGCCTACTCCGCTCAACTTACTCACCTGCTTGACGAAAGCATTTCTTGTCCCGATAATAGTATAGAAGCACAATGGCAAAGAATTGCCCACTCCCTACAAATTGCAGCAAAAGCAACACTTGGGTACCAAAGCCAACCATCAAGAAATCCGTGGTACGATCAGGAGTGTCGTAATGCTACTGATATGAAAAACGAAGCGCAAAGGGATAACCTGCGGACAGTAGCAACACGTAATGCGATGGAGAACTATCGGGAGAAAAGGAGGGAGGAGAAACGTATTTTCAGTAAAAACGAAGAAAGAACAATAAAAAAGGTGAAATCGAGCTGTACAGGAGTCAGAATGAAGTCCGAAAATTTAACCAATGATTAAAACACCAAACCGAAGGTTTTGGTGCAGGCACGTCCTCTTTAGAGATGAAGAAGCAAACCTGGTGACAGATAGAGACAGCGTGTTGGGGGATCTGGAAAGAGCATTTTGAAAAGCTTCTGTTATCAAATAGTTTCGGTGAAGAAGTTATCCCTGAACCAATAAGAGATGATATTATAGATTGTATACCACATAGCCACGATGAGGTCAGAATAGCATTTAATCGCCTAAAGAACAATAAAGCAGCAGGAGCCGATGGGTTACCAGCCGAACTATTCAAGATTGGTGGTCAGGAGCATGCTCCAACTGATTAGTACAATCTGGCTAGAAGAATGCATGTCCAATGATTGCTACTTCAGCATCCTGTGTCCCGTGCATAAAAAGGGAGAAAGACGATATGTGCCAACTATAGAGGAATAAGTCTCCTTCCCATCGCATATAAAGTGCTATCCAGCGTGTTGTGTGAACGACTAAAGTCAATGGTCAATGACATTATTAGACCATACCAATGCGTCGACTATATAGCCGCATTCGACAACCCTATCCGTTCAGAGGTTTTTAAAGTCATGTCTGCTTTCGGCATTTCTGTAAAATTAATACGGCTATGCAGGATAACTTTAAGCGGCACAAGGTCACCAGTTAATGTCGGAAAAGACCTATCGGAGCCCTTCAATACCGAACGAGGATCCAGACAAGGTGACAGTTTATCGTGTGCCATTTTAAAACATCCTGCTGGAAAATGTCATAAGAGACGCAAAGGTGAAGAGAAATGACACTCTGTACACCAGACAGCATATGTTACTTTCGTACGCCGATGACATCGATATAATGGGTCGAACATTGCGAGCGATAACAGCCACCTTTGAACAAACTGAGAAGGAGTCTGTCAAAATGGATCTGGCAGTAAATGGCGAGAAGACCAAGCTGATGGTATCAACGCACAAGACGTCCAGGAGACTCGGATCAACTGTGGAACTTGAGAACTACAGCTTCGAGGTAGTTAAAGATTTTATATACCTTGATACCGCCATAAATAAAACGAATGACATCCGTTTTGAAATTCGGAGAAGGATAGTGATGGCCAACAGATGCTACAATGGTCTAAGTTAACAGTTTAGAAACAAGGCCACCTCCCGCCAGACCAAACTCACACTCTACAAGACCCTGATACTACCCGTGCTGTTATATGGATCTAAAGCATGGGTACTTGCGCAAGCATACGAGGCAGCTCTTGGGGTGTTTGAGAGAAAATTTCTCCGAAAGAGCTACCGGACCGATCTGCTTGTCATCGAATGAACCATGAGTTGTACCAGCTATTCTCGGACATCGACATTGTTAGACGTATTGGGCTGCAGCGACTACGTTGGCTAGGTCATATTTTGAGAATGGATGAAGATGCCCCAGCCCAGAAGTCATATAAAAGCGAACCAGCTAATGGTTCACGTAGAAGGTGAAGGCCACGAATTAGATGGAAAGACCATGTAGAATACAACATCTCGGAACATGGTCTTTCAAATTGGAGGAGATGCGCACAAGACCGATGCGCTTGGAAATCATTTTCAAACTCGGCTTATGGAACAACCGTTCTGTAACAAGCCGGCTTATTAAGTAATAAAATATATACTTTAAAAATCCACGCCTGTTTTGGATGCTTGAACAAATATTCTTTAAAAAATGTTGATGTCCTTTTCAAAAATATTCTTTAAAAATTCCACTCCTTGAAAATTTATTCTTTCAAAAGTCCTTTCATTTGTAATCCTTCGCAAAATGTTCCTTCATTGTTTAAATGGTTTTATGGCTTTATTCACTTGTAGTGAAGTCAATTGCTCCTTTGAGGCCAAGGGTTCCGATGTATATGTGTGTTAGCTTGTGGGCGTTAAGCATATCGTGTGTTGTGCGATTTGCTTGATTTGCAGAATGGAGTAAATCGTATTTGTTCATGGACAGATGTGAGTAGTAATTTTCCTGGGTAATTTATGTGTAAACATGTTTTATTTGACATTAGGTTTATGTTCGGACACTTAATGCCTGTATTGTTGTGGAGTTTTATGCAATTGGTCGTAGTGGTGGTGGTAGTGTTTTGAAAATGAGGAAACAAATAAGAAAAATTGAAAGCCAAAACCATAAAGAAGGAGGTTAGTAGAACCACAAATCTGGATTTTTATTTATATGAAGATGGAGGATTTTAAAGGATTTTTGGAGGATATTTCTTAAAGGACTCTTGGAGGTATAAGTGGGGATTATTTCATAATTTTATGGAAGGCCCTAAGGATTACATTTTGAAGGATTTTTTTTTGTGTGGAGAATTTTTGATATTTTAATGAATATTTGTGGGGATTTGTGAGAGCTTAATTTTTTCAAAATTGTAAAGGAAGGTCAATAATTAAAAACAATAATGTGTTTTTAATCTTGAATGAAAAAACATTTGAAGAACAGATGTCAATGTTCATAAAACTCATATCCTGTAACCTATAAATATTTTCAGGTCTGTTGGCCTTGCTTATATAATGCCATGTACAGACGAGCGTTGTTCGCTCTCTCATTCGTTGTTCGACCCCTAATTATGAAGTAATTACATAGTTCCCCATACAAAATTGTCTGAGCGAACACCGACTTTTGTACGTTGTTCAATTCGAATCACTCTCTGAATCACCAAAAATTTTGTCCCATCTCTAACAATTGAGAGAATTTATCTAAAATAAATTAATTTTGACAGCATGAAAAAATTTTTAAATTTTTCAAAATTTTTCAGTAAAATTGAAAATGATGAATGAAAAGTAACCCAAATTCTAGTTTTTATATATTCAGAAGGATGTAAATTTTGTTGTCTACGTAATGCAATATGCATTTCTTTCCCCTTGGTTCTAATTAGCGTACAAAACGAGAAACAAAAGTGGGGAAACCCAAACAAAAATTCTCCAATTTTTTAAATGTGACATTTGAGTTGAGAAAATATAAAAATGTATTGAAAACAACAATATTTTCAGAAAAAATGGAAAACATGAATTAAAAGTAAAGAGATAGGGGTTGATATTATAGTCAGGAGAAAGAGAATTATTTTTTCTATTTAGATCCATATGTGATTCACGCAAATATGTTACAATTTTGGTGTCAAACAAGAAACAAAATGTTTGAAATAAAAAAACTCTGATGACATGAATTAAGAATGGTGTTGTATGAACGGGTTAATTCATGTACGTAATTCTGAGAGCGAACTACGTTGTTCGAATGCCCGTCAGAACATGGCATAAATAAAACATTACATTTTCGTCCTCCGTCTGTTATCGGAATTGTTCCATTTTCCAATTTCATATCGAATTTCTTTGGCACAACCTTGTAAAACAAATTGATGATTTGCCATACATTGTGATCACCAATCGATGTTTATTTAGTTTTCAATGGCCTAATGACGAATGATTACTATAACGTGACTGTGGATGTATATTCCGCTCACATATGCCATATGTTTAGATATGTGTGTGTGTGAATGTTACACTTTCTCTTTCCGGTCAGTCAGTTCAATAAGTTATTCATTGTTTTTATTGGCCAAACCCTCCCATCCTCCCTCACCTCGCAAAGGTAAATTTCCGTTTTGATAAATGTTCGCCGTATGTCCAGGACGTCAGGATATTTATTGTTGTGTTGTAAATTGATGTCCAAACAAATGGTTTGTTTGTAAATAAATTTGTGGCAATTTTTGTAATAAATAGAAAATAAAATAAATGATTGCGGGCAAAATAAATTTTCACATTCGATTATGTGCGGAATTGGATTGGAATGAATTGAGAGTAGGCATATGTCTATTTGATTTAGGTTTTATGTGATAAATGAAGTCGCTGCAGCTCAATACGTCTAACAATGTCGATGTCCGAAAATAGCTGGTACAACTCATGGTTCATTTGACGGCGATATTCACCGTCAACGCAGATAGGCTCATAGATCTTTCGGAGAATTTTTCTCTCAAACACTCCAAGAACTGCCTTATCTGCTTGCGTAAGTACCCATGCTTCAGATCCATATAGCAGCACGGGTAGTATCAGCGTCTTGTAGAGTGTGAGTTTGGTCTGGCGGGAGGTAGCCTTGCTTTTGAGTTGTTTTTTCAAACCATAGTAGCATCGGTTGGCCATCACTATCATTTTCCGAATTTCAAAACTGATGTCATTCGTTTTGTTTATTGCGGTACCAAGGTATATAAAATCTTTGACTACCTCGAAGCTGTAGTTCTCAAGTTCCACAGCTGGTCGGAGTCTACCGGACGTCTTGCGCGTTGATACCATCAACTTGGTCTTCTCGTCGTTTATTGCCAGACCCACTTTGGCAGACCCCTTCTCAAATTGTTCAAAGGTGGCTGTTACCGCTCTCAGTGTTCGACCCATTATGTCGAATCCATAGGCGTAGGCGAGTAATATGTGTTGTTTGGTGTACAGAGTTCCATTTCTCTTCACTTTTGCCTCTCGTACTACCTTTTCCAGCAGGATGTTAAAAAGGTCACACGACAAACTATCAACTTGTCTGAATCCTCGTTCGGTATTGAAGGGCTTCGATAGGTCCTTTCCGACCTTAACTGCTAGGCCAGTTAAAATTATCCTGCATAGCCGAATTAATTTTGCAAGAATGTCGAATGCAGACATGGCTTTATAGACCTCTGATACGGCTGTCGAATGTGGCTTTATAGTCGACGAATAGGTGGTATGTTTCGATGAGTGAAAATCTGGTCAATGGTGGATTTGCCAGGTCTGAAGCCGCATTGGTATGATCCAATAATGTCATTGACCATTGGCTTCAGTCGTTCACACAGTACGCTGGGAAGGAGACTTATGCCTCTATAGTTGGTACGTATCGTCTTGTCTC
The DNA here is from genome assembly GCF_032173495.1 of Musca vetustissima. Lineage (NCBI taxonomy): Eukaryota > Metazoa > Arthropoda > Insecta > Diptera > Muscidae > Musca > Musca vetustissima. The sequence continues at coordinate 11,950 of NW_026872657.1, forward strand.
CTTTTTTGTGCACGGGTTACAGGATGCTGAGGTTCCTTTCATTGGGCATGCATTCCTCTAGCCAAATTCTACTAATCAGCTGGTGCATGCTCCTGACCAACATCTGACCACAAGACTTGAATAGTTCGGCTGGTAACTCATCGGATCCTGCTGCTTTATTACACTTCAGCCGATAGACTGCTATTCCGACCTCATCTTGGCTAGGTGGTATATACTCTATACCGTAATCTATTATTGGTTCTAGGGTATCCACTTCGCCGCTACTATTTGATACCAGAAGTTTTTCAAAATGCTCCTTCCAGATCCTCAACACGCTGTCTGTGTCTGTCACCAGGTTTTCTTCTTTATCTCTACAGGAGGATGTCCCTGCACCAAAGCCTTCGGTTTGGTGTTTTACCCGTTGGTAGAATTTTCGGACTTCATTCTGACTCCTGTACACCTCGATTTGTTCACGCTCTTTCTTCTTTTTTCTGAAAATACGTTTCTCCTTTCTCCTTTTCTCCCGATAGTTCTCCACCGCATTACGCGTTGCTACTGTCCGCAGGGTTGCCCTATACGCTGCGTTTTTCATTTCAGTAGCATTACGATACTCCTGATCGTATCACAGATTTCTTGGTGGTGGTCTTTGGTACCCAAGTGTTGCTTTTGCTGCAGTTTGTAGGAAGTTGGCAATTCTCTGCCATTGTGCTTCTATTATTATTATCGGGACAAGGGGTGCTTTCGTCAAGCAGTTGGGTAAGTTGAGCCGAGTAGGCTTCTGCTATCTGATGTGTTTCCAACTTTTCGACGTCAAATTTCCGTGTTACATTAGATCGCACCTTTGCTGCTACATTAAGACGGGTCCGTACCTTTGCTGCCACAAGGTAATGGTCCGATTCGATATTCGCTCCTCGGATCGATCGGACGTCTAATACACTGGACGAATTCCTTCCGTCTATCACAACATGATCAATTTGATTTCTAGTTGTTCGATCGGGAGAAATCCAAGTGGCCTTGTGTATATCGAGATGCTTGAATCTGGTGCTGCTAATTACCATGTTTTATTTTGCTGCCGCGAAGTCAATCAACCTCATGCCGTTGTCTGATGTTTCTTCATTGAGGCTGAATTTTCCGACAGTGGGACCAAAAATATTTTCCTTCCGATTTTGGCATTAAAATCTCCTAGCAGAATTTTAATGTCATGGGCAGGGCAACGGTCATATGCTGTTTCTAGGCGTTCGTAAAATATGTCTTTGGTCTGCTCATCTTTGTCTTCGGTCGGGGCATG
>NW_026872658.1:0-13346 GCF_032173495.1 Musca vetustissima
CATTCTAGGCACACATCATTCGTACGCTGTGCCAAATTTCGTACAAATCGAAACCACAAACCACTCATCATTCTAGACCTAATTCAGTACTTTGTGCCAAATTTCGTCTAAATCGAATGATATTTAGGGACTTTGGTGTACCATTTACCTTAAATCGGACGAAAATATATGTGGGATCTATATCTAAATCTGTACCTATATTTCAATAGGGTTTCAATAGGGTTTGTCCATGTGTCTATCTCGTTTCCTTTTGCCTGTTACAAACATATGCACAATGATATAATACCCTGTGCCACGTGTGGTTAAGGGTATACCACAATGTGGTACTACCCCAAAAAGACGGCGAATATTAATAATATTTGGTACGGAGGTTTATTACCATATACGACTACAAAATACGAAATTGCAGCGAAATCGGTTGGAAAATTCTCTCAAGAACCCCAAAATACCGAAAATTGAGGGTACCCTTATATGGGGGCTATCCGGAAAAATAGACCAATATTCATAACTTCTTGTGGAGAGATTTGGTACCTATTAATAATACAAAATACTAAATTACTAAGTTACAGCCAATTCGGTGGACAAATACGATCGAAATCAAACTACACCTTTCTAGGGCGCCTTGAAAAATATTTTTGTAAAACTCGAAAATAATGTTTTTAAGATAATCTACAGTTACAGTGGGTCAATGAAAACTTATTTTCAAAGAAACCCCTCTTGGTTCATAAAAAAAAATATTTAAAAAAATCCATGCTTATAAATGGTCAGTGATATTATATTTTTTAAAAATCCTCTACCACTGTTTTATGCACACAACATTTCCTCTTGCCTTTCACACGCCACCCATATTCGCATCTCATAATAATGTCGATTTACTGATGGAAGGCGTTTTCAAGTCATTGAATTTTATGCACAAAATATTTCTCAATTTTCAACTACTGATTATTAAGAATTTTGTGGTCCAAAATTATTTTACAAGGAGGCGGGAGCGGAATGGAAATTTTGAAGTGTAAACACTAAATTAACATCAAATTATGCTTAACAAGAAGAAGACGAAGTAGAATGTTGTTAAATATTTTCATAAATCATAAATCAACACTTCTTCTGCTACTACTGCTGCTGGTGTTGCTTCATTCAAAGCCAATATTGATGGTGTTTGTTGGTTCCCTCCCTATCCCCTTTCTAAACCGTCAAAAGCCTCCACAAATGCTGCTGAAGAGAACGAATTCAACGACAAGTGAAAAATCAAACAAAACTAAATCAAGCTTAAAGCAAACAATGAAAGGCTAACATTTGCAAGTCTTTAGAGGAAAAAATGTTAGATGGAGAAGGGATGAGAGGATGTTCGAGGATATTTACTGCCAGAGGGAGCATAACGATGCCATTCAATTGTAGAAAAAATAGCAAACATTGGAAGGTGTTGCGTTCATTCGTTTGTGAAAAGTTCAATGGATGTGTTAAATAAAATGAGTTTACCATCAAGAGTTCATATTTATTATAATGAAGTCCTTAACTCAATGGAGTATGCGAATACAAAATTCAGAGGTGGTGAAGTGGCAAAATTAGAGAACACTTAAATTGTAATACACATTTTATTGAAATGAAAAGTTAAAAATAATGTAGTATACCCTACACAATTATTTTGTTAGGATATTATATGCTTTTTTAGATCAACATTTTGTAATACCACAAAATATTGGTCTTAGGATCATCTAGTATACCGATGATAAAAATGGTACTTAGTTACTAGCTGGCTTGTTACAGAACGGTTGTTCCATAAGCCAAGTTTAAAAAAGATTTCCAAGCTCGTCGGTCTTGTGAGCATCTCCTCCAATTTGAAAGACCCTGTTCCGAGATGTTGTCTTCTACTTGGCCTTTCCATCTAATTCGCGGCGTTCCCCCTCTGCGTGAACCATCAGTAGGCTCGCTTTTATATGCCTTTTGAACTGAGGCATTCTCATCCTTTCGCACAACATAGCCTAGCCACCGTAGTCGCTGCAGCTCGATACGACTGATTCAATTCTCTTTCAGAGAATTTTTCTCTAAAACACCCAAGAGCTGCCCATCTGCTTGCGCAAGTACCCAATCTACAGATCCCTATAACAGCACGGGTAGTATCAGCGTCTTGTAAAGTGTGAGTTTGGTCTGGCAGGAGGTGGCTTTGTTTCTAAATTGCTTTCTTAGACCATAGTAGCATCTGTTGGGCAACACTATACTTCTCCGAATTTCAAAACTAATATCATTATTTTTATTTATGGCAGTGACTACTTCGAAGCTGTAGTTCTCAAGTTCAACAGTTGGTCCGAGTCTACTGAACGTCTTGCGCGGTGATACCATGAGCTTTGTCTTCTCTCCATTTACTTCCAGAACCACTTTGGCAGACTCCTTCTCAATTTGTCCAAAGGTGGCTGTTGCCGCTTGCAATATTCGACCCATTATACCTATCATCTTTGTGTCTCGTGTGACCTTTTCCACCAAGATGTTAAAAAGATCACACGCAAACTGTCACCTTGTCTGAATCCGCGTACGGTATTGAAGGGCTCAGATATTTCTTTTCAGGCTTTAGCTGTTGACCTTGTGCTACTTAACATTATCCTGTATAGCCGTATTAATTTTGCTTTTGAATGCGGCTTTATAGTCGACGAATAGGTGGAATGTGTCGATGTGTTTTTCGCGGGTCTTTTCCCGGATTTGGCGCAGAGTAAAATCTGACCAATGGTGGATTTGCCAGGTCTGAAGCCGCATTGGTACGGTCCAATAATTTCATTGACCATTGGCTTCAGTCGTTCACACAGCACGCTGGATAGCACTTTATATCCTGCTTGTCTCCTTTTTGTGCACGTTACACAGAATGCTGAGTTTCCAATCATTGGGAATTCCTCTAGCCAAATTGTACTAATCAGCTGGTGCATGAGTTCGGCCGGTAGCCCATCGGCTCCTGCTGCTTTATCACACTTCACTCGATTGATTGCTAGTCTGGCCTCATCTTTCTAGGTGGTATACACTCTACACCGTCATCTCTTATGGGTATCTTATTCACCGCCACTATTAGATACCAGAAGCTTTTCCAAATGCTCCTTCCAGATCCACAATACGCTGTCTGTATCTATCACCAGGTTTCCTTCTTCATCTCTACAGGAAGATTTGCCGGCACAAAAGCCTTCGGTTTGGTGTATTACTCCTTGGTAAAATTTCCGGACTTCATTCCAACTCCTGCACAACGCTCACGTTTTTCTTGATCTTTTTTTTGAAAATGCGTTTCTCCTCTCTCCTTTTCTCACGATAATTCTCTCTCGCATTGCGCGTTTCTACTATTTGCAGGGTTTCCCTACACGCAGAGTTTTTCACATCAGTAGCATTATGACTAGGGTTTGGGGCCGGGAATTCCCGTCCCAGGTATTGCCGGGATTTCCCGATTTTTTTCACATCGATATTCCCGGGATTTCCCGATAGTAAAAAGGACTTAAAAAGTTCAATGCTTAAGGCATAAACAGAATGGATCCGTTGATCCATCCGTCCTATTATTTGTTATCGATAATACAACAACTATGACGGGAGATTTTAATGTGTGTATAAGTGGAAGATGCTCATTTAAAAACCGATTTAAAATCCCGATTTCCCGGGAATAAAAAAGTCGGGAATTCCAAAACCCTAATTACGACACTCCTGATCGTACCATTGCTTTCATGATGGTGTTTTGTGGCTTATGTGTGGCTTTTGCTGCAGTTTGTAGGTAGTTGACAATTATTTGCCATTGTACTGCTATATTTTTATCGGGTCAATAAGCGCTTTCGTCAAGCAGATGGGTAAGTTGACCGGACTTGGCCTCTGCTACCTGTTGTGTTTTCACCTTTTTGACGTCAAGTTTACGTATTACATTAGATCGCACCTTTGCTGTTACATTAAGACGAGTGCGAACCTTGGCTGCTACAAGGTAGTGATCCGAATCGATATTCGATCCTCTGATCGATCGAACATCTAAAACACTGGATGACTGCCTTCCGTCTATCACAACATGATCAATTTGATTTATCGTTGCTTGATCGGGAGAAATCCAGGTGGCCTTGTGTATATCGAGATGCTTAAATCTGGTGCTGCTAACTACTATGTTTTTTGCTGAGAAGTCAATTAACCTCATGCCGTTGTAGGATATTTCTTCATGGAGGCTGAATTTTCTAACGGTGGGGCCAAGAATATTTTCCTTTCCGATTTTTGCATTAAAATCTCCTAGCAGAATTTTAATGTCATGACCAGGGCAGCGGTCATATGCTTTGGTCCGCTCATCTTTGCCTTCGGTCGGAGCATGGACACAAATTAGAGTGATGTAGAAGAACTTCGCTTTTATACGGATTATAGCAAATCGATTATCTACTGGAGTGAATATGGAGACGTGGTATTTTATTCTCCTATTAACCATAAATCCGCAGCCCAATTCATGTCTCGTTTCACGACAGCTATAATACAGGGCGTAATTATCTGATTTACTTGCGCCATCGCATGATATCGGCTATGTACTTCTTGAGTACATCCGCCAAAGCGAAACCTGCACCTGTTCTGTACAACGTGCGCACATTCAACGTGCAGATCGTGGCCCTTTATACATTTGTGGGGGTCATCAACATTGCGGGGTTTGGTTTTCTTTTTTGTTGTTTTTTCACAATAAGTGTGGGCAACTTACCCGACGCCTCAAAGCATTTTTTATAGTTCTTAAGAATTCGCGGTACATATCAGCTCTCTATTACAACGGGTGTTGAAAATAGGTACATAAGGTGACATCGCGGGGAGGTCTGTTTGGGAAACACTAAGTACTTCCGGTGACTTTAATAAAGTCTACATTTTTGTTTCTTCTGAAAAAAAAAAAAAAAAAATGGAATCAGTCATTATTCCAATCCCTTTCGAAACAATTGATTTATTAAGCATTTAGAAATGTGCCTGTGACGTTCAAAAAATTCTCCGATAAATTTTTAATTTTTAAATTTAGAAAACACTTTCCATAAATACTATTTATTTCAATTTATTAGTATATAAAAAATATATATCGGCTTATGACGTCAGTTTCTTTATTTTTTCCTATTCCATCCACGTGTCCATCATAAATTTAAAAGTGTCCATTCATAAATACTCCAAGTAACGAAAAAAAAAATCGAAAACTAAAAATACGACTTAAAAACGATTTTCTCTCTACCGAAAAAAAGAGAAATGAAAATAAAACACAAAAAATCCCTTTAAATTCTATTTTCTATAAAAATAGATTAAACAATGATGTCCTTCCATTAAGATAAGAATAAATCTCTTAAATTTAAATATAAATCTATTTTGTCGACCGAATGACTGCATTGCCTGGCTGTGATTCTGCCTGCTGCCCCACTCACTGGCTGGCTGGGTGACTGACTGAGTGATTGGTTGGAGGTTGGATGGATGGTCGGTTCACTGGCTTACTGTTGTTGAATTATTTTTTTTATTTTTAGTTTGATGTTAACTCAAGTTTGACTAGTATTCCCTGCTTGTTCTTCTTTCTTCGTTCAGTTTTCAGTTCAATTCCATTCGACACCGTATCATCATTGTGCTCAGTACAGTAGAGCACAGCATGGCAGCAGACACACACACACACACACTTACCCATACAGACAGCCAAACACAACCAAACTCAGAGTGTCAGCAATAACTTTAACTAAGCATCAAGGCAAAATCCTTTAAAGTCATTTCGAACATAACGAATTGATGACACTTTATTGTCCTTTCCTTGTGTCCTCGTTTTCGTGCTCGTTGATGTTGATTCCTCCAAAAATTCCAAATTGATGTCAAGGGAGGGGTGGATAGCATAGTGTGAGGTCCATGAAAATGGTCTTAGTGTCGGTGTCTCTGTGTAACGTTTCAATTTGGGTTTTGTTGACGGTCGTTATGTTATCACTTCTCAAAAATGTTTCCTAAAATTGTTTCCATTCTGTAATTGTTTCCAATTTATTTATATTTTTTTGTGTGTTTCGTTTTTTCTTCTTTCTTTCTAGTTGGACAAAGCTTGGGGGGACATGCAATGCAATGTTGCCATTTAAGACCATTTTGCCATTGGAAATCTAGTAAAATAAACAAAATGGGACTAAGGAGGGTAATATTGGGAAATACTAAGGGTAAGTGCTATATGGAGAGACAATTATGAGCATGCGAGGCCTAATGATGTAGTAAATTCCTAATCCGTAAGCTAATGGATCGAAATGAGGGAATTGCAACATTCTTAAATAATTCAGTTTAAATAAGATTTTAGAAATATGGGTTAGAAACATTCGACTAGGAGCTTTAATATCCCTAAATTGGGACAGTCAGAATATGTCCCAACATTGTAAAAAGAAGGTCCTATTTTAACAGTTCTGGTTCTATAAAACCCCATAATAAATAATTGATGTTGTAAAACCCTTAATATAACTTTAAATTTGCAAAAGGGCAGATTTATGCATTCAAGGTATAGAAATTATAAATTTAATATAAAAAGTGGTTTTAAAAAGTTTTCAGTTATGAGTCACATCATGATTTGGGCGGTATTTGGTGCCATACGAAATTGAACCATACCAATATTATCAAAGGTCATAAACTTCTTGCTGGGGAAATAAAAACAGACGTAACACAATTTCTTGGCAGTCCGTTATACGATTTCCCCTTATCTTCGAACTTGCTATGAGTTTGCTCGTTTCGTATGCAGACAAATTCCATACTTCATTAACGCACAATTTTTTGAATGTCATTCATATAATAAGACTTTCTCTTATCTTCGCACTTATTCTAATTTTTAAATAAAATATTATGATCTTTAAAGTTCGAATAAAAACTTCTTCTACTATAATTGAAGTAAAAAGTACAGGTCGCATTTGTAATCCGATTTAGATGAAATTTGGCACAGTTCACTTATTTGGTCCAAGAACGAACCCTATTGAAATTGGGAAAAATCGGTCCAGATTTACATATAGCTCCTATATATATATTTTCGTCTGATTTAATGTAAATGGTGCAACAAAGTCTCTATAAAGCTTTCGATTTGCACGAAAGCGCACTGAAATAAGTCTTTAATGATTTGTGACAAGTTTCATGAAAATCGGTTCAGATTTAGATATAGCTACCATATATAGCTTCGCCCGATTTTAGGTAAATGGTGCACCAAAGTTCCTGTAAATATTTCGATTTGCACGAATTTTGGCACAGCGTACTGAATTAAGTCTAGAATGATGTGTGGCAAGTTCCGTGAAAATCGAATCAATTTAAGATACAGCACCCATATATTTTTTCGTCCGATTTTATGTAAATGGTGCACAAATTCCATATATGGGAAATTACAAAAATCTTTTAAATTCCTTGAAGCTGAGGTTTGCAAGGTTATAACTCGCGAAATATGAACATATTGCATATAATTTAAATTCCATTCTATAAAATGAAGTGTTCTTGTCAAAATCTTGAAATTTTGGTAATAAATAATAAGTTGCGTGGAAGCTGTGGAGGTGGTAATGTAAAAAAATGGGTAAAAATGTGTTGAAGCCAACGAGTTTTTTTGTGTTCGTTCCCGATTTGTGGCTAAACTACACAATGCACGCACATGTGATCAGTGACTAAGTTGCAGAATACCCCATGGACAATATGGTTCTAATGTATGATTTTTCGATATAATCACTGCATCCACCCAAAATGGATGCTGACATTTTGAAGCCGGATTTTCGGTGTTTTTTGAATTTTTCTTATAATTAGGATGCGCATCCAGATAATGGACTAAACTAATTATAGGATCGTAGAACTCGTGATTCTGCTTCGTTTAGTCTATATCTCATGAATGTGCTCACTGTAGCTTCTTTGCAATTGGGTTCCAAAGACGAAAATTTGGTGCGTAAATTTTTATAAAAAACATATTTTTTGAGTCTAAAATTAAGAAAGTCCATTCAAATTCCGTGGAACCCCGCGTGATTTTAGTTTTTTTACGTGCCGGATCTAATGAGCCCATCCATGTTGAATTCCGTCTAATAAAACGGCGGATATAGGTACCTTGAATGTGGGAAAAACTGCAAAAACTTATTTTGACAAATTCGCGTAAATAATCGCGATTTTCTTCGAATTAATTTTACATGCATTTATGCTTGTATTGTCAAATTCGCGAATCTGTGTGGAAATAGGTCAAAAATACATCGATACGCGAATAATATGCATATTTCATCCAAAATTGATTGTGGAGGCACATCCGCGGTTCTTAACCGATCCTTTTAAAATAGGTGTCCTTTTGCGTATTTTCATAGGAGATTACTAAAATCGGATGCGCATAAAAATCGTATGCACGTTGCGTGATTTTTAGCCATTTTTAGGGTTTTTGCATAGTAAAGTGCATCGAGTGGCACATTTTGACCGCTAAATTAAACATCGAAAAATTAATAATTATTGAAAGACATTGATTCGGTTTATACGAAAATCGCATGCGCATCAACTGATTTCAACTAATTCGCGAATTGCAAGCTTTTCAATATTGATAATTTTTATGTATTGTAAGTGCAATATATTTAGCCATTAATGACGTCGAAACTCTTATCAGATGAATCTGCCGATATTTAACAATCATCTAAAAGAATTTGCAAAAGAAAGCGTCGTATATTTTAGAAGATTAAGGCAAAACCGTATCCTCTTAAACATACTAAAAAATCGAAAATTCCAAAAAACATTTGTTTTAATTCAAAAATTAATTTATTTTATTTTCCGATATCTTCATGTTTCTATTTGTTTTTCGCGACTATTAAACCGTATTTCAGTTAGATTTGACTAGTATGCAAAGAAAACAATGGTGTTTAAGCATTTGTGAAGAAATTCGCGAATTTCAACGAATAGGAATTCATTTAATTTATATTTGAAATACAAGATTTAAAACCGCTATAACTTTTGTGCGCAGCATCCGAATTTGTGAACGCGAACATATTTCGAATCAGCATATTTTTCTTAACCTATGTACCAAAAATCATAAATGTGCTCGCAAAAAAAATTTTTCAAATTTTTTTTAATGGAATTTTAAAAGAATTTTGTAATTTCCCATATACCTTTCGATTTGCACCAAATTTGGCATATCGTACTCAATTAAGTGTGGTGTGCTGAGTTTCGTGAAAATCGGTTCAGATTTAGATATAGCTCCGATATATAGTTTCGTCCGATTTAAGGTAAATGATGCAACAAAGTCCCTTTATATCATTCGATTTGCATGAAATTTGACATAGAGTACTGAATTAGGTCCAGAACCAAGTACCAAGTTTCAAGAAAATCGGTTCTGATTTAGATATAGCACGAAACTTGGCACACATCATTCTGGACCTAATTTAGTACTCTGTGCCAAATTTCATGCAAATCGAAAGATATGGAGGGACTTTGTGTGCCCCATTTACCTTAAATCGGACACAAATATATAAGGGAGCTATATCTAAATCTGAACCGATTTGTCCCAATTTCAATAGGGTTCGTCCTTGGGCCAAATAAGTGACCTGTACCAAATTTCATCCAAATCGTGTCATAAATGCGACCTGTACTACAGACGGACGGGCGGGCAGACGGACAGACGGACATGCATAAATCGACTCAGAAAGTGATTCTATGCATATTCTCAAAAGGAACCATGTGTCTATCATGTTTCCTTTTGCCTGTTACAAACATATGCACAAAGACATAATACCCCGTACCACAGTGTGGCGAAGGGTATAAACAGTAAATTGAAAGTAAGTGTGGGAGAGCATATCTGAGAGATCATTATCAGAAATGACTTACGAAAAAAGAAACAAGAGAATGCGTGTTTAGCCATCACCGCTATCGTACTATTTTGTGCATTAGTGATTTGGAAACCTGTTTGCACCAGTGTGGTCTACGTTGTGGAATTTTCAAAATGTTACTTTGAAAACGGCAACCATAGTTCAGGGTGTTTCAGCGGCCCACCAGCTACTGAATTTTTAGCTTTTCGGCCATCAGAAAATATACAATTTCCGTATTCAATAAACCTAATGGTTTTGGACAGGTTTCCAACGACTCTAACGTACGTATTTCACTTCGGAAATGTATGTGATTTATGTTTCTGATAGACCATCTATGGTCAGCAAGGAACTGGATGATCAGGTTATTAAGCCTAATAAATAAAGACTATATAATGTTGAAATTGTGAATACCTTCTTCTTTCTTTCAAATAGGATTTGAAAAAGAATGTTTTAGTAGAAGGGCTAATACAAATTTGAGTTTCCGTAGGCTAACAATCGAAGTGAGGAATTTGCAGATCTACTCGCAGAATATTGTAAATAGAGTAAAATGCCTTCAGTTTCCAATTTGTAAAAGTTTTCCTCCCAAAAAAACATGTATATAGGTCCATGTATTTTCGATTTTCTGGCCGCAATTTCAACAGAAGGAGACAAATACTTCTTATCAGAAATTTGCCTATATACGTACTTAGGTCTTCTGAGAAATATATAATTATATGTAAGTATGTAATTGTACCATTCGAATTTTTATACGGTTCACTACAATGCGAAGTATTCACGTAAGACTCCATGAATGATCAGAAAAAAAATAAATGTCAATTTATACATTTCCGTCTGTCTACTCGTCCGTCCGTTTGTTGAAACCACCATACAGCTCACAATATTGAAGATAGAGGTTTCAAAATGTTTCGGATTGTTTTATGTTTTAGCAGAATTTTCCAACCAAAATTACGAAAAAAGTTCTTGTGTCGGCATAGCCTCCATATATAGAATATATTGGTGAAACGAGTGAGCGGAACAGTATAGTCGGACGAGGCCCACCATACGATACCCTTTGTGATTTTCGGCCACCAAAAATAGTATTCGGTCCACTTCATCCCATAATTATAATCTTATCATCACCGAAAGTTATAGGCGTTGTCCTTGACTATAACTGGAACCTCATGGAAAGCGATCAGCGCTATATTTCCGCCCTCTAGTGTGGTAATGGGTTATTAAATAATATCTGAGTAGGTAAGCACCTGTAATTATTTAAGCGTAACTTCCACATCCGAGTACATACGACAATATAATTGGTATCAATTTAAAGGTCAACCACACCTCTTGGATATATTATCAATTTTTCCGGTTATGTCCTTCATGGGCAAATATATACGCCATAGAATACAAATTTTCCTTATTTTTCATGGCGTATTTCTCACTGAATCCGAAAATTCCAACGGTGTTAGAAAGGGCACATGTCTGGCTCTCGTATGAACTAGGATTATTGACTACGCTCAAAAATCACAATAAATCGGCTATATCTTCAAGAATTATTGAAATTTTCACTTGAAATTGACATTCTTGAATTAGTGTAGTTTCGAATTTAATCAAGTCACAAAATAAAATTTTTTGAGACCAAGAATGGGGAGTCCCCTTAAATAGATTCAGAATTAGATATAGCTCCCATATCAAATTGAGAAAAAATTTTGCATAGCTAATGCAATTCATATAATTGGTACACCAAAAAAATCCAAGTCTGCCTGTTTGACATGCAATTTGTCACTGATTTCAGAATGGTATGTGTATGGGTTTTTTAATTAGTTCAAATATCTATGTTAATCACACATTTCATTTTGCCCGATTCCATTTCAATGGTTATCCAAAGATACTGCATCTGTTTTATCTACAGGATATTGTATATGCACCCAAGCACTTGTATGCACCCAAAGTGGTGAAGGGTATCATATTGTCGGCCTCGTCCGACTTTTGAACTCACTGTTTTTTAATTTTTTGAAAATAGATTAAAACTACTGTATGTAACACCTTTCATTTCTTCTAAAGTCCATTGTACCCACAACTGGATATATTCCTGAAAATATGTTTTCTAGGAAAGTTCTATTATAGTGCCCTCGTGTTTTTGTTTTATAAAAAATAACAACACGAAAAACGGCAACCCTCAAACAGTAGATTATTTATTTTGGGTTAGTGTGTAAAGAAATTCAGACAGACTACTACAGAGTGTGTATGTACCAATATCTCAGCATGCTGGCTAGAATGTCTATCACTTTTCACCAAAAAACATGTATATGTATGTGTATGTGTGAGCGTTCGTGTTTATGTCAAGGATAATAATCTTTAGTTTTGTGTTGATTTTTACACCATAATTTCCCTTTTGGGTATTTCAAACACTCACACACACAACATCACAATTTCTACAACTATTTTTTATATTGCCAATTACATACAAATATTAGCAAGCATTCAAATTGTAATTGCCTAACATTTGAAGGGAAAATGGAAAGAAAATTGACGACAGGAAGTTCTCCACCAAAACCAATTTGGGATGTCTAGAAGAATAAAATAAAGTTAAAATTGTTTCGATTTTCTTGTTCGGTTGTAAAGAAATTAATTTGTCATTCGAATGAGTATTTCCGATGCCTTTTTCCTTTTTTGATAAATTATTGTTTGAGGAAACTAAATTATTTGTTAATATTCCGATATACATAGACAGTTTATGAATTTGTCGCCAAACTAACAATAGTGGTTTTTTCCCCAAGGGAACCATAACTGTTGTTCCACGAACTCTCCCCCCCAGGACACATTTATGAACACTTCGTTTCACAAAATGTTTCAAACCATTTAGTCCATTTTGTTGTTGTTTCGCCTTTGTTCCTTATAGCGGTCATATCTCCCATTGGTCCATTCGCATTTCTCAATTACCCCGGAGATGGCGATGATGATGATGTTGATGACCATGGTCATGTCGATTGACATGCCTCAGAGCTCACGTTCACCCTGAAGTATGCAACATCTGGCTGGTATCACTAGTCGGACACAAACAAACATATTTGGTGTGAGAAGTTCAAATATAAACATCAACAAACATCAATAAATTCGACATACACACGATTCTATAACAAAGTGCAATAGGGATGACAATTTGGATCAAAAGAATAAAGGTTTTCAATAAGAGGTATTCAAAATAAAAATTACATTTTTTGGAATAAAATATAGGATTTTTATTTCATGATTTACAGAGGAAGTTATGCCGTTAGTAAAACAGTCGGACTGGGCCAACTATTTGATACCCTTCACCACTTCAATCGAACAAACATTATGAGTTTGGAGCACCGTTTGCTTATATCTAAATCTGAAAATATTTTCAGGAAACTTATCACACATAAATCTGGTCTTCATTTAGTGCACTATGCCAAATTTCGTGCAAATTGAAAAATATATATAGGTGCACCATTTACATAAAATCGGACGAACATATATATGGGAGCTATACATAAATCTGAACCGATTTTCACGAAACTTGACACAAGTCATCCTAGACAAAATTCAATACGATATGCCAAATTTCGTGCAAATCGAATGAGTTATAGGGACCATGGT
>NW_026872659.1:0-13385 GCF_032173495.1 Musca vetustissima
ATTTTTTTACTTATTTAGGCACCAAAATGAGCGTAGATTTTTAAATATATAACTTTTTAAGTACTCCAAGGACCATAACAATATTTCTTGGAAGGACTCTATCTTCAATAAGCGTGATATTTAAAGAATAAATTTTTAAAGGACTCTATCCTCAATAAGCGTGGATGTTTTAATAATATTTTTTATAAGGACAGTGGTCCTTGGCACTATGCCTGGGTTTTTAAAAAAAATAATTTAAGGTCTACAGTAAGAGTAGAGTTTTAAGGAATATTTTTCAAAAGAGTTGACCCAAAAAAAGCGTGGACTTTAAATATTTTTTGTAAGGACTTCAAGAACCACAATAAACGTAGATTTTGAAAGAATATTTTAACAACGATGAAAAAACTTAATTATCTTGGAACTTTGATGAATATTTTTCATAGAATGGATTTTTATGGAATATATATCCAAAGGATATCGCCTCAATAAACCTGGATTTAAAAAAAAAAATTTCAAGGGATATGGTCTCATATAAGCGTGGATTTTGAATGAATATCTTTAATAAGGACCAAACCCACAATAAGGGTGGATTGTTTGTTTAGTATTCCAAAGGACTAAGGACTCATATGCGTGGAGTTTTCACGAATATTTTTTTCTAAGCGTGCAGTTTTAAAGAATATTTTTCCTAAAAATTTGCCTACGATACGGAATAAGGCTCTGGCCACATGAAGCGTGGTCATAGCGTTTTGAAAGTGAATATTTTCAATGGTCTCAAAAAGCGTGGATTTTAAAGGAATATTTTTCAAGGGATATAACTTCAATAAGAGTGGACTTTTAAAAAATATTTTGTCAAGGGCCTCTGTATGTGTAAATTTTTAAGAAATAATTTTTTCCAAGAATGTCCCCTCAATAAGCGAGTATTTTTAAAGATTAGTTAAAAATATATCACACTTTTCCGGACCAGAAAATCATTTCTTCACAAACCATTTATTTTAATAAAAATCGCTTGTATACATTATTGAACATTTCCTTCCATCTCGTTAGTAAAACGATTAAAATCTGTCAGATCATCATCATCTTGATTTTTTGACATTTATCCCAAAAACTCCCTCATATTCGATGTCATGGTATTTAAATCGATTATTCTTTTCTATCGGCAAACGAAAAATATAATGGCAGAAATATTGGAAAACATACATACCCATCAGCAATTGATAGCAATAGATTTTTGTCATCATTATTTATTTGTTAAAACCTAACAACCAACATCCAGCCACTGTAGCAGTGGCAATGACAGCAACAAAAATCAGAAAAAATTAAATGGAAAATTATAATGCATTTAAATTGCCATACGAAAACCATGTGACATGCGGGGGTAGCTGAGGACAAAAAAATGTGACAATCGTACATCAGACAATGGCATAGGGGAAATGTTAAACATCTCAATAATCTGCTCATAATTGGCAGTCATATTTGCCTGTTATTCAGCTATTTTTGTGCCACGATAAATACTCGAAAATCACTTTGAAATTTTGAATATTCTATTATGATGTTGTTGTTGTTTTTTGTTTGTCATCATTAAATATGTCAAATATGTTATGAATTTAAAAATACCGAATGCCAAAATAAATATGGGGGTGGTAGGAGATTAATTTCAGCACAACATACACAAAGTCACACATAGCAATCTAGCCAATCATCCATTAAAAACATTTAAAAAGCCAAGTTGGGGGATGCAAAGGCGATCAGAAGAGATGTGTAGATCTAAGGCATTCGAAACCAAAACAAATGTTAATAATCTATGGAAATATCAACAAAAATCGACAAAATAGGATTTTATTTGATAAACATCTTTATTCACATAATGAGCAAGAACAACAAAAGCAACAACAACACAGACAGTTAACGAAGCCAATTTAAAAGTTATACTGCCAATGAAGAGATTACATGGAAAAACGCTAACAAACAAGGGGGACACTTAACAACCACAAAGGTGATGACGATAGAGAGAAAGAGAGAGTGAGGAACAACCCCCATGTTTATCCTTAAGAGGACAGACATAAGTGGTATATGAACATTGATAGGGTTCATCAACGCCAGGCTGAACATCTGAACGTAAACAGCATATGTGCCAAAAATTCTTAATTAACCACAATTGGACATCTGGAATCCTTGTTCCTATTTCCGAACTGCCATAATTGCCGTTTGAGTTGAAATCAACATTTATTTGCCAATAATGGTATGGCAAATGCGGGTCGTCAAGGAAATACTAAAGAGGACAATTAACAATTGCTCAAATAATTTTTAATTGTTAGGTTATTTACGAATTAGCAGGATGGAAAGTAATTAATAGGGATTAAACAATAATTTAAAGTACTTAGTACCTCACCCTTCATCAAAGATATTTACAAATAATATTCCTTAACAAGTCCCCTTGGAAAAACTGTGATCGCAGTCTTTAGAAAAATATACCATAAAAATAAAAATTTCATATTCCTTGAAAATAATATTCCATAAAAATTCGCGCTTCCCTTAAAAATCCAAGCTTTTTGAGGACATAACCCTTGGAAAAATATTCCTTAAAAAAATCGCGACTTTTGAGACCTTATACTTCGGAAAAATATTTTTAAAAAATTCCAAACCTATTAAGGCAATATCCTTTGGAAAATATTCCTTACAAATCCACACTTAATGAGGCCGTATCTCTTGCAAAAATATTCCCTCACAAATTGTTCTTATGGAGCTCATATACTTTGGAAACGTATTCTTTATTGATGATTTATTATCCCTTGGAAAAATATCCTGGCGCTCGTTTAAATTATTCTTTAAAAACCCCCCCTAATTGTGGTCCTTGTAGTCCTTAAAAATAATCTATGAAAATGAGCGCTTATTGTGGTCCTCGGAGTCTTTTGAAAATATATTTCTTAAAAATCCACGCTTATTGATTCCTTGGTCCTTTGAAAATTTAGTCCTTAAAAATACATGCTTATTGATTCCTTTTCCTTTGAAAATATATTCCCTAAAATCCACGTTTATTGATTCCTTGGTCCTTTGAAAATATATTCCTTAAAAATCCACACTTATTGATTCCTTGGTCCTAGGAAAATATATTTCTTAAAAATCCACGCTTATTGATTCCTTGGTCCTTTGAAAATTTATTCCTTAAAAATCCACGCTTATTGATTCCTTTTCCTTTGAAAATATATTCCCTAAAAATCCACGTTTATTGATTCCTTGGTCCTTTGAAAATATATTCCTTAAAAATCCACGCTTATTGATTCCTTGGTCCTTTGAAAATATATTCCTTAAAAATCCACACTTACTGATTCCTTGGTCCTTGGAAAATATATTCCTTAAAAATCCACGCTTATTGATTCATTGGTCCTTGGAAAATATAATCCTTGGTCCTTTGGAAATATATTCATTAAAAATCCACGCTTATTGAGTCCTTGGTCCTTTGATAATATATTCCTTAATAATCCACGCTTATTGATTCCTTAGTTCGTTGAAAAAATATTCTTTAAAAATTCACGCTTAAAGAGTCCTTAGGCCATTGAAAAAATATTCTTTAAAAATTCACGCTAATTGAATCCTTGGTCATTTGAGAAAATATTCTTTAAAAATCGACGCTTATTAAATCCTTGGTCCTTTGAAAAAATATTCTTTAAAAATCCACGCTTATAGAATACTTGGTCCTTTGAAAAAAAATCTTCTTTAAAAATCCACGCTTATAGAATACTTGGTCCTTTGAAAAAAATAATATTTAAAAATCCACGCTTATCGAGTCATTGGTCCTTTGAAAAAAATATTCTTTAAAAATCCACGCTTATTGAGTCCTTGGTCCTTTGACAAAATTTTCTTTGAAAATCTACGTTTAATGAGGCCAGAGCAATTAGAAAAAATATTACTCAAAAATCGACGATTATTGATTAGTTAGTCCCTGTTAAAAAATCCAAGCCTTAGAGTCCTTGTTAAAAATATTCTTTTTGAAGCCGTAAAGTTTTGACAAAAATATTTTTTAATAGGGATCTTTTTGTATTTTCTTCTCCTCTTCTCCTCTGTTATACATTTTAAAGTGTTCTACCCAACTCCGCTCTATTAATACACTCATTTAAGAGTACCCCTTCTCTAATATTGTCATAATAATAAATCACCACAACATTTCCAAGAAATTATTCACAGTTTACAGAAAATCGATTTCGATTTTGTTCTCCATTCTTAAATGATGAACGAACATGCGATAACCTTGGTGTGAACTGAATTCCATTAATCCACAATTTGGTAAATTGTCCATTGTTCCATTTCACTTAAAATTGTTAACTCCAAATCTTGACTTCAATTTCCCCCTCAACAAAATAATCCAAATGGGGTGCAAAAGAATAACTTCAATGATGACTTTCGTTGACAAACGTTACGAGATTTATGGACTATTTTTCTTATTATATAAACTAATTATATTAGTTATGCCGGGTAATAAAGAAACAAAATAGAAAAAAATACGATAACACTTTGTTTATGCTTGTCTTCTTGTTAAAAAAAAAATCCCATCTTATTTCTAGCAAGGGAATAGAAAAATATTATTCTGAGCAGACATTCCAGAGATAAAAATGAAATATGAAACCACCGATTTTTCTTTTTTTGTTCTGTGTGGCCACAGATGAATTGAAACATAAACAATTATTATTAGTTTGATTATTTGTTGTTGAAAATTGTTTAATACAAGAAATCTCTTTTACTCTCCACATGTAATTGCCGCAACAAAAACAATTAAAATCTGAATATTAAAATTGATATTGATAATAGTTTTGGATGTGCTGTCATATTTTCAAAATTTTAGGCATCACATTCATGTCCCTGGGGCCACAGACAGTCTATAGGCTACGCTTGCATGCATTTCAGACATTGAGTCTCTCGTATCACCACAACACGGCGCCAGAGGTGGGGACTTTGTCACACATTTTCCCCGACCAGCACCGAAGCGTGAAAACATGGTCAGCCCGCGATTAATTAATCTTAAATATATAAGATAACATGCTCTGCTCTATTCGAAGCACTATAATTATTACCACCTCTTTATGACTTCTGTGTGCAAGAGTAGATCGTTTTGAAGATGTGTGCGCATGCGTGTCACTGTCACTGGAAACCACACTAAGTACTTGTTTTGCCATTTTCCGAGAATTGGTGTGAAAATCAACACCATGTGGTTGTGGTAGCGAATTCAAGTGCCGTGAATTCGGAGAGAGACTCTTTTCGCTTTCGGAATATGTATCAGTAGTCAATCAGGAGGAGGCTGTCCTTTGTGTATGTTGGGCAACCTCCCATATTGCTTAACTAGAAACAGGGTAATATTTTTTATAATAATTACACCGAAATAAAAATTCAACGAATTATTGAAAAATATTAATTTTTTCTTAAAAAAAAATATTTTAAAAAGGACTCTACTTTCAAAAATTATGAATTTTTAAAGAAAACATTTCCATTGACTTTCGTTTTAATAAGGATGAATTTTTAACAAGGGCCAAAGAATCAATATATAAGGACTGGGACTTAATAAGCCTGGATTTTTAATATTTTTTAAATGATTGGACCTCTACAAAGAATATTTTTAACAAGGACCAAGAACTCAATAAGAGTGGATTTTTATGAGCGTGGATATTAAAAGAATATTCTTCCAAGGTCCTAAGACTTAATTACGTGGATTTTTATAGAATATTTTTTACGAGGACAAAAGGATTTTCAGAGAATAATATGCGTGAATTTTTTCAAGGAGTATTTTTTTTAACAATAAGGTTGGATTTTTAAAGAATATTAAGGACTCTACTCTCAATAAGTGTGTATTTTTAAAAGCATATTTTTAACAAGGGCCAAAGTCTTAATATCCGAGGAGGTCCATAATAAGATTGAATTTTATTTAATACATTTTCAACAACAACCAAGGACTCAATAAGCGTGTATTTTTAACAAGGTTAAAGTCTCAAAGAGCGAGGATGTCCTTAATAGGATTACATTTTATTTAATATATTTTCAATAGGACTCTACCCTCAACAAGCGTTGATTTTTAAAGAATATTTTTCAGGGACTTTGGGCCTAATAAGCGTGGATTTTTAAGAATATTTTTAAAAGGATTATTTTTCCAAGGACTCTAGACTCAAACTTCGTGAAGTTTTTAAGAGTACTTTTCCAAGAACTTTATTGTCAAACGTCGTAGAGTTTTGAAGAACATTTTTTACAAGGGCTAGATTTCTAAGAACATTTTTGCAAAGACTTTAGCATCCAACTTCGTGGAGTTTTTAAGAAAATTTTCCGTAGAGTTTTGAAGAATATTTTTACAAAGTATTAACCATCAATAATCTTTAATTTTAAATAAAGATTTTTCCAAGGACTTTCGCCTCAAACTTCGTAGTGTTCTGAAGGATATATTATCAATGACTCTACTCTCAATAAGCGGGGATTTTTATAGAACATTTCTCCAAGGAGTTTATCATAAAATTTCGTAGAGTTTTGAAGAATATTTATACAAGGACTCAACTATCAAACAGCGTAGGTTTTTTAAGAACATTTTTCCAAGGACAACGCCCTTTTTTAATGTATTTGTTTAACGAGGATCAAGGATTTTCTGAAGAATATTTATTCCAGGGAATCTCCCCAATAATCGAGGATTTTTTAAGACAATTTTCCGAAGGACCACAGACATACTCAATAAGCGTGTTTTTTAATGAATATTTTTACGAACTGTGGTGAACATTTTCCCCATCTTCGGTGCCCATGAGCACAAATCTTTGATGGTGGATTTACATCTGGACAATTTTTTTCCGAAACTTCGTATTCAAATTTTATTTCATATTCATAGTTATGTTATATTACTGTGACATAAAATTTAGCTCATGTCCTGTAAGGTGAAAAGTAAGTCTTTTAGTTATGGTGCAATGAATTTTGTCACTGGTGAAAAAATTCCATCTTTCTTGGTGCCTATTGCAGATTATTTTTGAGATGAACATGTCATTTATCAGATTTTAAGACATGAAATCGATATTTGTTTGTTTTTGTCATTTTACACAATACTTGCTCAGCAAAAACTTTTTAGATTATTAAGAGCTGATGTGCTCGGCTTCCTTCATAACAAAAAGGAAATATAAGCGAATGGAGATTTCTGTGTGGTCTAAACATGACAGGTCTTAATAATTATACTAACCATACATTGACACTTCTCCAAGAAACAAAGTACATGTGTAGACCGGAAATTACTTTCTCACATTCTAAAATTTTTTCATATTTATATTTCTTTGAAATTTCTGTAATTAATTTAAAAAAAAATATATTTACCGATAAATAGCACCTTTTACTTCAACCTGAAATCGAAAAGAAAAAAATAAAACGAATTAGTAATGATCAACAGAAAATAAACGTTTTTTACGCTTAATTAATTTCAATATCTAAAATTACCACAGCAATGGAAAAAAGGCATTAAACATTTACAAAAAAAACGTGGCGCTACAAAAACAATAGAATTCTCTCTATATCCCTGATGATGTTTTCCCGAAAAAAGATGCATTTCCTAATCGTTTGCCACACACCAACATAAATTCCAACAAAACGATGTTCCAATTACCAAAACGATGTTTTTTGTCGTAGTTCAAAAACGCAACGAATTACGGAAATGTATGGCATTCCTACTTTTTGTGAATATTACAACAATGTCGGTGGTTTCCTGCCTCTTAGTTGTTGTTGTGATGTAAGTACACCAAAAATTCCTAGTTATACGATCCCTAATGTATGTTTGTACGCGCATTAAGTGTTGGTGTGTGTGTGTGCCTGTGTTTTGTTAGACAAGTTGCCGCTTCAAGGATCGTTAGTGGCAGACAAGTTGGGCGCTGCCGTAACAAGATAATTTCTGTGAATCAAACAGACTGTTGCGCTACTCCCAGTTTTATTTTTTCTTCTTCTGGCATTCCTCTTCGTTTATTGCAATTCTTCGCCAGAAAACAAATGCCTCATTGATGATGATCATCGCCCCCCGTTTAAGAGTCGTTGTGTCGGTGAATATGTGTGTTCGTTGTCGGTATTTAATAGATGTTGTAAGTAGCTGTCATTTCTAACACATGTTTTGACCGCGTTAATAAATCATCGGTGTCACTTTCGAGTAGGTTGGCCGGGAGTTGTGTTCTACATTCAGCCATTCATTCATTGAGAAATATTAGACATATTTGCTGTATTGCTTTGGAAATTGGAATCGAAATTTCAATAGTTCTATGTAATGCTTCATTAAAATTGAGAATTTGTAGATGGTATTGTGGTTATTTGGAAAGGCAGGGCAATTTTTATGCTCTGCAGTATAACATGGAGGATATATTAAAATATACATCTCAGATTTCTTTAGGACTTGCATTCTGAATCACATTTCGCAACATTTAGAATTGAAATTGAAACAATTTCGGGACAATCGCACGGTTTCAAAGAACGATATTTTGATTATCTTGATACTGGTACCACATCCACCGAAGTTTAGACCATCGGTCTTTTATAAAGACAATTAAACTAAATTTTAAACAGAGGTCATATTGACCTCTACTGGGCAAAATGTCCCTCCCAGAGAAATTTTTCAATGTAGACCACAATGTCAATGCTTTATAATACCTCGAAATATTCGGAGTAAAATTAGAAGTCGATTTGATCATGTCAATCTGTCCTAACTTCCTCTAACTTCCTAACTTCCTAACTTCCTCACAGACTATTGGGAGGAATGAATAGGTCTATCCTGGGTGCCACTGTCGTCTGATATTTCCATTGGAAACGCAGAAAAAAGGAACAACACGTGAACATTACACTGGACAACAAATTTTTTTTTTTTTGATAATTATCGGAAAATTCTAAAAAAAGTGAAAGAGGGACTAACACCAGAAGACACTTCTCTGGTCATATTGAAAGTGTATGTCGGAAGGTAACCTACATATTCGAAAATATTCGGTATATAGGTTTATGGTATCTTTGGTAATATTACTGATACAAATGTTAGGAATACTTTTGTCTAACACTTAAACCCTCAGACGAGGGTTCTTTCGGTCCAATTTTTCATAAATGATTGAAAACTTATTCAAAGATTGTATACAACTTAGATGAGGTCAGAAAATCAATCAATCGGCTGAAAAATAGTAAAGCAGCATATGCCGATGGGTTACCAGCCGAACTATTCAATGCTGGTGGTCAGATGCTGGCAAGGAACTAGAGGAATGCATGCCCAATGAATGGAACCTCAGTATGTTGTGTCCAGCGCTTAAAAAAGGAGACAATACGATATGCGCCAACTATAGAGGAATATCGTAAGTCTCCTTCCCATCCAGCGTGCTGTTTGAACGACTGAAGCCAATGGTTAATGACATTATTGGACCATACCAATGCGCCTTCAGACCTGGCAAATCTACCATAGAACAGATTTTCACACTGCGTCAAACCCTGCAAAAGACCCACGAAAAAGACATCGACACTTTCAACCTATTCGTCGACTAAAAAGCCGCATTCGGGGTGTCGAATCCGATCAGAGGTGTTTAAAGATATTTCTGCGTTTGGCATTCCTGCAAAATTAATACGGCTATGCAAGATAACTTTAACTGGCACAAGATCAGCAGTTAAGGTTGGAAAAGACCTCTCGGAGCCCTTTAATACAGACAGTTTGTCGAGTGACCTGTTAAACATCCTGCTGAAAAAGATCACCAAACAGATGACATCGATATAATGGGTCGAGCATTGCAAGCGGTAACATCCACCTTTGAATAAATTAAGAAAGGGCCTGTCAAAGTGGGTCTGGCAGTAAA
Organism: Musca vetustissima; assembly: GCF_032173495.1. NCBI lineage: Eukaryota > Metazoa > Arthropoda > Insecta > Diptera > Muscidae > Musca > Musca vetustissima. Next base: position 9,789 of record NW_026872659.1, read on the forward strand.
TGGCGAGAAGATCAAGCTGATGGTATCAACGCGCAAAACGTCCAGTATACTCGGACCAACTGTGGAACTTGAGAACTACAGCTTCGAGGTAGTCAAAATATCGCCATAAACAAAACGAATGACATCAGTTTTGAAATTCGGAGAAGGATAGTGATGGCCAACAGATGCTACTATGGTCTGAGCAAACAACTCAAAAGCAAGGCCACCTCCCGCCAGACCAAATGCTGTTCTATGGATCTGAGGCATGGGAACTTGCGCAAGCAGATGAGGCAACTCTTGGATAGTTTGAAAGAAGAAGACCTTTTTAACATCCTTCTGTAAAAGGTCATACTCGAGGCAAAAGTGAACAGAAATGACACTCTGTACACCAAACAACACATGTTACTCGCCTACGTCGATGACATCGACATAATGGGTCGAACACTGAGAGCGGTAACAGCCACCTTTGAACAAATTGAGAAGCTAATTCGTAAAACAAACTCGGAAAACGTAATTCGAGAAACATACAAGGTCAGCGAATGATAATGTGTTCCTTTTCCTGAACTTAAAACTTTCTATTTTATGCGCGGAAACGCAACACCAGACTTGAGAAGCAGATAATCAGATCAATCATTGGATAATTGGTCTGTTTATCTGCCGGTAGAATATATCGAAATTTTTAACTTCTAACAAAAAAAAAAAAAAAAACAATTATATCTAGGGAAAGATCACCCCTCATCCAAAAGTCAGTAGTTCAGCCTATCAGAAACCGAAACCTGTTTCGATCATATTATCAGAAAAAGTTTAAACCTCATAATATGAGGATATATTATAATATATCCTCATATTATGAGACCCCTCTTTGCGTTCAAGGTAAGACGCCATCTAACGAAGTACAGATAATGTACATTAAGTTTTAAGGCCTCCAGAGTAGGTGTCGGAAAGAGTCAACAGTTTTTCTAATCCAGACCATAATAAAGGATTCAAAAGCTTCCCGAATGGTGACAGAAGGAAAAACGGTCTGTGGCTTCCACACTGAATTGAATAGTATTCTAAACTCAGACAGCGTTTAAAAAGAATAGCGAAGAAAAAATCACTCAATATCTAAAATTTAAAAAAGCTTGGGATAAAAAATCTTATATGACCTGAAAGCTCTTTCCATTCCGCTTCCAATGATATGTTTACCAAGGAATTTCAGAATTTCTATTGTGCTGGAATTTGTTCGGTATTTTTATACCCTTCACCACAGTGTGTGCATATGTTTGTAACAGGCAAAAATAATCGAGATAGACCTATGGTTCCTTTTGGGAATATGCATAAAATCACTTTCTGAGTCGAATTATGCATGTGCGTCTGTCCGTCCGTCCATGTATTTTTGTTAACAAAGTACAGGTCGCATTTATGATCCGATTTGGATGAAATTTAGCACAGGTCACTTAAGTGGTCCAAGGACGAACCCTATTGAAAATGGGAAAAATCGATTCAGATTTAGATATAGCTCCCATATATATTTTCGTCCGATTTAAGGTAAATGGTGTACCAAAGTTCCTATATAACTTTCGATTTGCACGAAATTTGGCATAGAGTACTGAATTAGGTCCAGAATGATGTGTGCTAAGTTTAGAGAAAATCGGGTCAGATTAATATATAGCTCCCATATATAGTTTCGTCCGATTTAAGGTAAATGGTGCACCAAAGTCCCTATATATATCTCCATTTGCACGAAATTTGGCACAGCGTTATGAATTAGGTCTAGAATGATGTGTGTTAAGTTTCCTGAAATCGGTTCAGATTTCGATATAGCTTCTATATCTGACCAAATGAAAAATTTTGTATCGGTTGCAGAATGACATGTTTATGTATCCAATTTCATTTTACTGTTCCTTTAAAAAATTCGACTTTTGTTAGGATTCATCTGTTGAATATACTCAAAGTGGTGAAGGGTATCATATAGTCGGCCCGTCCGACTTTACTACTTTCCTTACTGGTTTTATTTATTTATTTTTTATAATGGACCAATATTGATAATTTTTAGTAGGAAGATTTTCTACCCAATGAAAATTCAAATTATCAAACTCCATATTCATATTTGTTTAATTTTCTTTTGTTATTGTAAAAACAACAAAACAAACAAATGAAATTGCTGTAAAATAAACAATGTCGAATGTTGTTAAAAAGTTACAGAATAGGCCTACTGATTCGGATGAATTTTTCGGTGTGTTTCAAACGTGATTTAAGATAAGTTTTGTTCTGTCGATGATCAAGATCAATGCGATAATCTTCACATATAATCCGATATACTTTCCGTTATTCCCTGGATCATATTATCCCACCCACATACCGCCGCAGAATGGGTATACCCTAGCATTTAATCACCCACATCTTAAATAAATTCTTAATTAACTGTTCAAAATCAATCTTATCTCATATTACACTTCCTAGAAAAATTGTTCAACTAATAAAAGCCACAAAGTCATATCAACGGTTGTGATTTTTATCTCCCATCCCCCCACACCCTCACACACGCAGTAGTCGTAAAGACATTAACTAGGCGACAAATCATTTACACTTAATTTAGAAAAATGACCATTAAATCAACCCAATTATGAACATTTTGAAAAAAAAATGGTTTATCGCCATTAATATCAGCATCAAGCAACAGCACTCAAACAGTAGTTAGAACAACAAATTCATCGTAGGGAATGATGGGAATGATGATCATCAGCCGTTGAATACTAATAAATACGAGTAAATAAAATGGTGGTTGGCTTGGTGGTGATGATGGCGATGGTGGTTGGTTGATGATTGGCAAAAAATAAATTTAAATCCACTTAAATTTGAGTGTAAATCAAATTTAAATTTTCCCAAAAGACAAAATTCATCGTCACTTTCGTTCAACACTAATGAGCCTCAAAATATCCCCTGTTCCCCCTCTCACTCGCTCGCTCACTCTAACACATGCTGGGTCAGACGACATTGATGATGACAATTGAAAATGGCCTTGGTCGTAACAATTGAAAAATGCTGTTAGTAGGGATGAATTTAATATAAAAATAGGAATATATTTAATTAGCAACAACATCAAGGAATGAAAGAATCAACAGCCAGCAAGCTCAACAATGCAATTGGTTGTATTGTACTGCATAGAATCACAGATGTAGTTGTCCAACCGACCGGCTTGCTTCTAAACAGCCATGGCATGAGTTACTAACAAAGACCAGGCCAACACACAAATAATGACTATAAATATTTTCACAATTAACAAACATTAAAAAATCATTTCAGAGGACAATTAAAATGTACCCCCTAAAACGTGAGACAATAGGGGTATGACATTAATTTCAGGAATTGTTGTAACGAGGGTAGTTTGTGTAGTTGGTTATTGTGGAACATTTTTTTAGGGGATCACATGGACCAGAAACTCTATTTCTGGCTCTGGAGACCGCAAATATGACCCGAGCATCACAAAATTTTAGTTGTTTTGATAATGAAGTTCAATATTAAGCATGTGAAATAAGAAATGTTTGAATTTTATGGAGTAAATTTTTACTTGACCTTGAATCGGTCAAGAGAGTGAAATATTACCCAAACTGGGAATATAAATACGCAGAAACATTA
>NW_026872660.1:0-13231 GCF_032173495.1 Musca vetustissima
TGGGGCTTGAACTTGCTTCCCCTTAATACATGTCTCGCACACCTGTAGTTTTGCATTAGTATCGAAATATACACCATTTACCTTTTTATTCCGAATTACATCTTTCAAATCATTCTCGTTGAGATGTCCGAAACGTTCGTGCCAGTCTTTTAAACACATTTCTTCAGCTGATCTGCAATTTTCTTCACGCTCTTCTTCGACGTAGTATAAATTCCTGTTTCTTTTCGCTTTTAGAAGCGTTTCCTTGGTTTTTGGATTAACCACTACCGCCATATCCTTGAAAAATGTCACTTGAAAACCCCTATCTGTCATTTTTGCAACAGATAATAAATTTGAACGTAGATCTGGTACATACAGAGTATTCTCTAATCTGGCAGTGCAGCCACCTCTTGATTTTAATTTGACAACTCCTGTACCATTAATCTTTGTTGAGTCATTGTTTGCCAAATGCAAAACTTCTGTACCAGCATCTCCGATGGTGCAAAATTTACCTCTATCAGAACACATATGCGATGAGGCACCTGAATCCAAACACCATAGTTCTCTTTCCGCATTTGCCACCATCGATATTTGAGCACTTCTCGTTTCCTGTTTCTTTTGGTCTCCATCTATATTCTTGCTTACATTTCTCAATCTGCAGTCCCTGGCTTTATGTCCTACCTTTCCGCACGAATAACATTTGAATTTAAATTTTGATCCACTTACGTTCCTGGTTTCCTTCCGATCAAAAGTCTTTGCAGTTTTCTTCGCAAACATTGCATCCGTTGGTTCTTCTTTTTCATTTCTTTTTCTGGCTTCGTATTCTTCCAACAATTTTACTTTTAAAGTTTCTGGATCAGGCAATTTTTCCTGCGTTTCAATCGCAATTCTAAACGATTCATATTCCTCTGGAATGCTATACAGCAACAATATTGTGAGCAAATCATCTATGATTTCTAAATCCATTTCGTTTATTTTATCCACAATATCGAAAAACTTCCTTATATGGTCTCTTACGTCCTCTCCGTTCTTCATTTTTAACAAAATTAAAGATTTAAGCAGCATCGCCTTTCGAGCAGGACCCTTGGACTGATAAATGCTATGCAATTTATCCCATACATCCTTCGATGTATTGCAGTTTTTGATCTGCTTCAGTTCCGTAGGGGAAATAGACAAAATCAAATCCGATTTGGCTTTTCCATCTTCAGAGATCCATTCGTTCACCTTTTCCGGAGGCGAACTTGGCTTCGGGAAACTTCCATTTACATATTTCCATGCATTATTCTTTATTAATAATGCCTCCACCTGGATTTTCCACGTATCGAAATTCTCCTTTCCAAGCGGCTCAATTTTCACATTCGTATAGCTCATATTTGCACAGAATTTCTTTTATTCACTTCAATACGGCGCTGTGGATGGGTGCTGGGCCCATAACCTGTGATAATTTGAGGAGTCCGAGGAATAAAACACCAACCAACGGTTAATTGTAGAGGAATAAGTTTTATTAATAAGTAACGTAAAACTGACTTCGACTGACTTCAAAAACTAAACTGAAAAACATAAATGTGTGTATATACTTTTTCTTTCTTCAATGCATACACAATGCAAAGCCTTCTATGTTAAATATGTAAATATTCAATTACAGTAGAAATGTACAAAGTATTGTTTTGCCATTTACAACAAAAGTAAAATTGGCAGAAGAAAGCGAACGCAGAAAATCATCAGAAGGTACGCGCGATGATCGTTCAGAAAAGGTTTTTATGGCTCACAACAACAACAAGAAAGACAGAAAGAATTCCCACGCAAGCATAAGAAGAAGAGAAAACAACAGTGAGAGTCGAGGTTCATCAGGTACGCAGAGGAAAGGATTCAGGTGCTATAATTGCAACGGTAGAGGTCACTACGCAGCACAATGTCCGAGTGCTCAGGTAGAGTCAAGTACAGAGGAAAATACCAGTGAGCATGCGTTTACGGTTTTGGCAGCGATGGACAAAAAGAATTTGAAGAAAAACATCTGGTGTCTAGACAGCGGTGCATCATCTCATTTATGCTGTGATCGTAATTTGTTTACGACATACGAGGATCACCGAGAGCAGATTACCCTTGCAGGCAATAAAAGTATTGTTGCAAGAGGGAGAGGGAAAGTGGTAATTAGCAACGGAAAAATAGAGCTGAGAAATGTGTTGTTTGTCCCAAATCTGCAGACGAATTTTATTGCGGTTGGCAAAGTAGCGGAGAGAGACGTCGTAAAATTTGGCGCAAGAGAAGCGACGATCCTAAACAAACAAGGAGAAGTGGTACTGTCAGCGAAAAGGGTCAATAATTTGTATTTGTATAATGAATCGAATCAGAATGTGTTTCTGACAAACAAAATACCAAACGTAATGAGTTTACGATGTCATAATAAAACGATTAGCGAGAATCCAGTGAAAAGAGCAGACCACAATAAAGAACGAATCTCGAATGTATTTCGAAGAAGATTTAAGCCAACCAGAACCGAGCCATTGTAAGAGCAATGATGAGACACCATCCAGGAGGAGATAATTAGACTTATATTAGAATAAGATTATACTATGTGTATAGATGTAAGTCAGGTAATAAATATGTGGTAATGAGTTTATAGTGGTACCTATGTATGTGTGTTGAGGAGGAGTATTGGAAATATGCATACGTATGTGTTACGTTATGGCAACACACACACATAAGGTCATTAATAAGTAATTAGAAGAGTAATTGCACGCACATGTGTTGTACCTACTTCATGTGTTGAAGGGAGGTTTCGTGCACAGTAAAGTAGAAAAAGAGATCACTCTCAATAAAGACGCCAAAGAGGAAACAACTGCCTTTCATTCAAGAGAACGACATCACCAATAGTAGAGATAAAATATTATATGTCCAACATCTACACAAGGCGTGGATTTTTTAAAAATATTTTTTCAAGGGTCTACACAAGGCGTGGATTTTTTAAAAATATTTTTTCAAGGGTCTACACAAGGCGTGGATTTTTTAAAAATATTTTTTCAAGGGTCTACACAAGGCGTGGATTTTTTAAAAATATTTTTTCAAGGGTCTACACAAGGCGTGGATTTTTTAAAAATATTTTTTCAAGGGTCTACACAAGGCGTGGATTTTTTAAAAATATTTTTTCAAGGGTCTACACAAGGCGTGGATTTTTTAAAAATATTTTTTCAAGGGTCTACACAAGGCGTGGATTTTTTAAAAATATTTTTTCAAGGGTCTACACAAGGCGTGGATTTTTTAAAAATATTTTTTCAAGGGTCTACACAAGGCGTGGATTTTTTAAAAATATTTTTTCAAGGGTCTACACAAGGCGTGGATTTTTTAAAAATATTTTTTCAAGGGTCTACACAAGGCGTGGATTTTTTAAAAATATTTTTTCAAGGGTCTACACAAGGCGTGGATTTTTTAAAAATATTTTTTCAAGGGTCTACACAAGGCGTGGATTTTTTAAAAATATTTTTTCAAGGGTCTACACAAGGCGTGGATTTTTTAAAAATATTTTTTCAAGGGTCTACACAAGGCGTGGATTTTTTAAAAATATTTTTTCAAGGGTCTACACAAGGCGTGGATTTTTTAAAAATATTTTTTCAAGGGTCTACACAAGGCGTGGATTTTTTAAAAATATTTTTTCAAGGGTCTACACAAGGCGTGGATTTTTTAAAAATATTTTTTCAAGGGTCTACACAAGGCGTGGATTTTTTAAAAATATTTTTTCAAGGGTCTACACAAGGCGTGGATTTTTTCAAAATTTTTTCAAGGGTTTACACAAGGCGTGGATTTTTTAAAAATATTTTTTCAAGGGTCTACACAAGGCGTGGATTTTTTAAAAATATTTTTTCAAGGGTCTACACAAGGCGTGGATTTTTTAAAAATATTTTTTCAAGGGTCTACACAAGGCGTGGATTTTTTAAAAATATTTTTTCAAGGGTCTACACAAGGCGTGGATTTTTTAAAAATATTTTTTCAAGGGTCTACACAAGGCGTGGATTTTTTAAAAATATTTTTTCAAGGGTCTACACAAGGCGTGGATTTTTTAAAAATATTTTTTCAAGGGTCTACACAAGGCGTGGATTTTTTAAAAATATTTTTTCAAGGGTCTACACAAGGCGTGGATTTTTTAAAAATATTTTTTCAAGGGTCTACACAAGGCGTGGATTTTTTAAAAATATTTTTTCAAGGGTCTACACAAGGCGTGGATTTTTTAAAAATATTTTTTCAAGGGTCTACACAAGGCGTGGATTTTTTAAAAATATTTTTTCAAGGGTCTACACAAGGCGTGGATTTTTTAAAAATATTTTTTCAAGGGTCTACACAAGGCGTGGATTTTTTAAAAACTATTTTTTCAAGGGTCTACACAAGGCGTGGATTTTTTAAAAATATTTTTTCAATGGTCTACACAAATTCCGAATATAGGCGTGAATTTTTAAAAATGGTTCCTTTTGAGAATATGCATAAAATCATTTTCTAAGACGATTTATACATGTTCGTCCGTCTGTCTGTCCATGTTAAATTGTAAATAAAGTACAGGTCGCATTTATGATTTGAATTGTATGAAATTTGGAACAGCTCATTTATTGGTCCGTGACCCCCGGGCCGCCCCCCCGCGTACGTCCCTGGCTCCCATATATATTTTCGTCCGATTTAAGGTAAATGGTGCACCAAAGTCCCGATGTTTGTTAAGTTTCGTGAAAATTGGTTTAGATTCAGATATAGCTCCCATATATATTTTCGACCGATTTTAAGTAAATGGTGCACCAATGTCCCTTTATATCCTTCGATTTTCACGAAATTTGGCACAACGTACACTATTAAGCTTTGAATAACGTGTGCTAAATTTCGTGAAAATCGATTCAGATTTAGATATAGCTCCCATATATATTTTCGACCGATTTTAAGTAAATGATGTACCAAAGTCCCTAGATATCCTTCGATTTGCACGAAATTTGGCATAGCGTACTGAATACGGTGTAGAGTGATGTGTGTTAAATTTAATGAAAATCGGTTCAAATTTAGATATAGCTCCCATATATATTTTCGTTCGATTTTATGTAAATGGTGCACCAAAGCCCCTACATATCTTTCGATTTGCACGAAATTTGGCATAGCGTAATAAATTCAGTCTAGAATGAATGGAGTACAGAATGATGTGTGCTATATATATATATATTTTATATATATATATATATATATATATATTTTGGTTCGATTTTACATAAATGGTGCACCAAATTCTTAATATTTGTCCGATTAACACTAAATTTTGCACAACGTATCAAATTGAGTCTTGAATGTCGTTATTGGGCTGTATTGAAATTGGTGCAGATGTAGCCATAGCTCCCGTATGTGATTCGAACGGGTATTTGATTGAAATTGATAGGGTGTATCAATTTTGCTATAAATCGTTTTCCATAAATTTGTCCCATGGTATGCAGACGACTGTAAATCTGCCCGAATGAAATTAAATTTATCATAGGTTGCTGAAAGGTATGAGTTTGTTCCTTCGAGGGATAATTGCCATACAATTGTAAGGATACATATATGTACAATATACCCAAAGTGGTGAAGGCTAACATATGGTCGGCCTAGTCCGACTTTACTACTTTCCTTGCTGGTTAGAAATGTTTTACAAGGTCTAAAAATTAGCGTAGATTTTAGACCCGTGTTATTTAGACTCTGAACAAAATATTTAAAGAAAATCCAGGCCTTGTGTAGACCCTTGCAAAAATTATTTTCAAAAAAAAAAAAAATAAATAAAATAAAAAAACATCCACGGCTTGTGTAGATCCTTGAAATAAAAACTTTCTTTACAAAAATAAATGTCTTGTGTAGATAATACCATAATTTAAAAAAAAACCATAATTACTTTCGATAGCCTTTTTTTCCATTACAAATCCTCTTACACTAAGTCTATTAGGTTAATATCAGGTTATTTTTTTCGAAGAAATTTCAAGGGTATTTAATATTCTAAGGTAAAATTAAGTCAAGTATTAAATAAATAATAACTACACACTTCAAAAAAATTAAATAATGTTAAATTTGTCTATAAAAATTAATAATTTATTAAAAAAGTTTTTATTTTTTACCAAAGAACAAAGAGGAAATGCTTTGCTTAGTCGTTGATTGGCTTGGTATTACAACGGCATGTTATCTCTTGCTCTCTCTCTCCCACTCTCACACATGAATACAAAGAAAATAGACGTACAATTTTAGAGGCCTCTACACAAGGCGTGGATTTTTTAAATTAATAAATTTTTGAGAGGCCTCTACACAAGGCGTGGATTTTTTAAAGAATATTTTTTAGAGGCCTCTACACAAGGCGTGGATTTTTTAAAGAATATTTTTTAGAGGCCTCTACACAAGGCGTGGATTTTTTAAAGAATATTTTTTAGAGGCCTCTACACAAGGCGTGGATTTTTTAAAGAATATTTTTTAGAGGCCTCTACACAAGGCGTGGATTTTTTAAAGAATATTTTTTAGAGGCCTCTACACAAGGCGTGGATTTTTTTAAAGAATATTTTTTAGAGGCCTCTACACAAGGCGTGGATTTTTTAAAGAATATTTTTTAGAGGCCTCTACACAAGGCGTGGATTTTTTAAAGAATATTTTTTAGAGGCCTCTACACAAGGCGTGGATTTTTTAAAGAATATTTTTTAGAGGCCTCTACACAAGGCGTGGATTTTTTAAAGAATATTTTTTAGAGGCCTCTACACAAGGCGTGGATTTTTTAAAGAATATTTTTTAGAGGCCTCTACACAAGGCGTGGATTTTTTAAAGAATATTTTTTAGAGGCCTCTACACAAGGCGTGGATTTTTTAAAGAATATTTTTTAGAGGCCTCTACACAAGGCGTGGATTTTTTAAAGAATATTTTTTAGAGGCCTCTACACAAGGCGTGGATTTTTTAAAGAATATTTTTTAGAGGCCTCTACACAAGGCGTGGATTTTTTAAAGAATATTTTTTAGAGGCCTCTACACAAGGCGTGGATTTTTTAAAGAATATTTTTTAGAGGCCTCTACACAAGGCGTGGATTTTTTAAAGAATATTTTTTAGAGGCCTCTACACAAGGCGTGGATTTTTTAAAGAATATTTTTTAGAGGCCTCTACACAAGGCGTGGATTTTTTAAAGAACATATTTTTTTTAATTTTGATTTTTTTATTTATTTTATTTTTTTGAAAAAATTTAATTTTTTTCTAATTTACATTTCATTCGTAGTCTATTTAAATTTCGACCTTGCCCTTCTTCTGTGTGTGTGTTTCAGATTTTTGCTTTTGCTTCATCGGTTCCTCTTCCTATGCGTGGCCATCTTATCAGTCATTCACTGGTTCAAAGAAACCTTAAAATTCACGCGAAGATCAAGCACATTGAGAAAGGTCGTTTTATTTATAAAAAATATCATATGTTTTTTGGTACAGAGAGATAGCAGCGGCATCAGCCCGCCCTGGGTTTGTGGTACGGAAATTTCAACCAGGGGCTTTAGTTGGAATATTTAAAGAAACGAAAACGGTATAGCAATAAAAAAGGGGAAAACAAATAATAAATAAATACAAGTGCAAAAATTAATAGAAAAAAATAAAAAAAAATTGAATAAAATGCAAAACTTCTAAAAAATCTAATTAGAAAACAATTGAAAGTTATTAAAAATACAAAATAAATTAAAAAAAATTATTTGAAATGTGGAAAAATCAAATTAGGAAAATATCGAAAAAAATCCAATTAGAAAAAAACCAATTGGAAATAAAAACATTCCAATGGGAAAACTTTCTATAAAAAAATAATAATTGAAAATTGAAAACATTAAAAAAAAGATTAAGTGAAAAAAAAAAAATCCAGTTAGAAAAATACAATATGAAATCAAAATAATCTAATTAGAAAAAAATTGAAAAACTTGGAATTGCAAACAAATTATTATCAAAAAATATTATTCCTACTTATTAGAAAATTATAGAAAAAATCCAATTAAAAAAAGCAATTGGAAAACATTCTATAAAAAAATAATAACTGAAAACTAATAAAAAAAGAAAACATTAAACGATTTTAAAAATTAAGTGAAAAAAATCCAATTAGAAAAACATCCAGTTAGAAAAATGCAATATGAAATCAAAATAATCTAATTAGAAAAAAATTGAAAAACTTGGAATTGCAAACAAATTATTATCAAAAAATATTATTCCTACTTATTAGAAAATTATAGAAAAAATCCAATTAGAAAAAAACAATTGGAAATAAAAACATTCCAATTGGAAAACATTCTATAAAAAAATAATAACTGAAAACTAATAAAAAAGAAAACATTAAACGATTTTAAAAATTAAGTGAAAAAAATCCAATTAGAAAAATGCAATATGAATTTAAAATAATCCAATTAGAAACAAATTGAAAAACTTGGAGCGGCAAACAAATTACCATCAAAAAAATTATTCCTACTTATTAGGAAAATATTAAAAAAAAAACAATTAGAAAAAAAAAACAATTGGATATAAAAACATTCCAATGGGAAAACATTCTGTATTAAAATAATAATTGAAAACTAATAAAAAATAAAACATTAAAAGATTTTAAAGATTAAGTGAAAAAATCCAATTATAAAAAATCCAGTTAGAAAAATACAATATGAAATTTAAATAATCTAATTAGAAACAAATTGAAAAACTTGGAATTGCAAACAAATTGCCATCAAAAAATAAAACGTCCTGTAAAATTCTAATTAGAAAACAGTCTATAAAAATGATGAATTGAAAATTAATAACAAATGAAGAGATTTTAATATGTTAAGTAAACAAAACCAATTAGAAACATTTAAAAAAATATGGGAAAAAAACTTTCCAGAAAAAAAATTTGTTCTGCTCTCTAATTAAAAGCCAATTGGAAACAATTTCTAATTTAAAAAATAAAAACAAACAAAAAGAAAATAAATGAAAAGATTTTAATAGATTTAATTAAAATCCAATTAGAAAAAAACTGGAAAATCCAATTAGAAAAAATATAAAACAAAAAATTCTAAATAGAAACCAATTAACAAATTGTGGTTTGAAAAAAAATCCTGCTTCAAAAAAATATCATTCCTACTCTACAAAAATTCTAATTAGAAAACACTAACAACAGTTATAATGATGAATTTAAAATTAATAAAAAGAAAAAATGAAGAGATTTTAATATGTTAAGTAAACAAAGCCAATTAGAAAAATAATAAAAAATCTAATTTGAAATATAAAAATATAATTATAATTCCAATTTGAAACATTTAAAAAATATGGAATTAAGAAAAAATAGTTTTCCAGTTTTGTCTGCTCTCTAATTATAAAATACCAATTGGAAACAAATTCTAATTTCAAAACAATCTTAAAAACAAACAAAAAGAAAATAAATGAAAAGATTTTAATAGATTTAATTAAAATCCAATTAGAAAAAAACTGGGAAAAATCCAATTAGAAAAAAATATAAAACAAAAAATTCTAAATAGAAACAAATTAACAAATTGTGGTCTTGAAAAAAAAAATCCTGCTTCAAAAAATATCATTCCTACTCTCCAAAAATTCTAATTAGAAAACAATAACAAAAGTTATAATGATGAATTGAAAATTAATAAAAAAAGAAAAAATGAAGAGATTTTAATATGTTAAGTAAATAAAACGAATTAGAAAGATAATAAAAAAATCTAATTGAAATTAAAGAAAATCTAATTATAATTCCAATTAGAAACATTTAAAACAATATGGAATTAATAAAAAATAGTCCTCCAGAAACTGCTCTCTAATTAGAAAACACCAATTGGAAACAAATTCTAATTTCAAAACAATCTTAAAAACAAACAAAAAGAAAATAAATTAAAAAATTTTAATAGATTAAGTTAAAATCCAATTAGAAAAAAAAACTGGAAAATATACAATTAGAAAATTATAAAACAAAAAACTCTAAATAGAAAAAATTAACAAATTGTGGTCTTGAAAAAAAATTACCTTCTTCAAAAAATAGTATTCCTATTCTCCAAAAATTCTAATTAGAAAACAATAACAACAGCAATCATTGGAAATTAATAAATAATGAAAAATTTTTAAATATTCCAATAGATTATATGAGAAAAAATCCATTAAGAAAACATCGAACAAAATCCAATTTGAAAAAGCAATAAAAATTCAAAAAATCTAATAAGAATAATTTTTAAAAAATGTGGTATAAAATATACAATTGAAAATTAATAGAAAAAAATATTAAAACAGTTTAATAGTTTAAGTTGAAAAATCCAATTAGAAAAAATTAAAAAAAATCCAATTGGAATTTAAAAAAAATCGAATTAGAAAAAATCAAAAAATATGTTGGATAAAGAAAAATTACGCTCTCTTAAAAATAATATTTCTGATCACTAAAGGTTCTAATTAAAAGAAGCCAATTGGAAGCCAAAAAATCGAATTAGAAAACAATCTATAACAAGTAATATTTGAAAACTAACAAAAAAAATAAAACAAAATAAAATAAAAAAGATAGATTAAATTTAAGAAAAAATCCAATTAGAAAACACAATTTAAAAACAAACAAATTCTAATTAGAAACAAATAAAAATAAAGTGTGGAGCTAACTCAAATCACCTTCTTGACAAAATATTATTCCTGATAAAATTAAATTTCTAATAAGAAAACAAACTATAAATTAAATTAATAAAAATGCGGTTAAAATTTTGGAGAATGGAAAAATTCGTTAAGAAGATAAAACAGTTGGAAACAAAAATTCTAATTCGATAACAATCTATAAATAGTAATAATGGAAAAAAGTAAAAAAGAAAACAAATTAAGTTAAAGAACAATTTTGAAAAAATTGAAAAAAAATCCAATTGGAAAAAAACCAATTGAAATTCAAAAAATCTACCAAGAAACAAATTGAAAAAGATATATGGAATTAAGAAACACAAATATTTTACTTGCTCTCTATAATATCTAATTAGAAAACAATATATTAAAAAGTTACAATTGAAAACTAAATAAAAAGAAATCGTATAATCCAATAAGAAAAAACTCAAATGGAAAACATAAATAATTGTAATTAGAAACAAATTGGAAAAAAAATCTAATTAGAAAAAATAATTTATAAAAAAAAATAAATTAACAATCTAAAAATTCTTATTAGAAAACAAATAATAAATAACCATATCTCTAAAATTCTTATTAGAAGACAAAAAGTAATATTTGAGACTTAAAAAAGAAAAAAATAACTTTTATATATTAAATGAAAATCCAATAAGAAAAAAATTGAAAAATCCAATTGGAAAAAAGTAGAAAATAAAAGAAATAATTAAAATATTTTTATAGATTAAGTGGAAAAAATCCAAATCCAAAAAAAAAATCGAAAAATATCCAAATGGAAACATGTCTAATTAGAAAAAAAAAAATTGAAACCAAAATGATAATTGACAATTGATAGAAAACTAAATTAAAAAATTCTAATTATAAATCAAACAAAATATGATTTACCATCTTCCTAAAAATTCTAGTAAGAAGACAGTCTGCAAAAAATAATAATGGAAAATTAATAAAAGAGAACAAATTAAAATTTTTTTATAGACTAAAGAAACATTTAGAAAAAATTGAGAAAAATCCAATTGGATATATGGAAAAAATCGAAATATATCCAAATGGAAACATGTCTAATTAGAAAACATAAAAAAATTGAAATCAAAGAAATAATTGACAATTGGTAAAAAACAATCTACAAATTCTAATTAGAAATCAAACAAAATATGATATACCATATCCCTAAATATATAATTTATAAAAAAGAATAAAAAAATAACAATCAAAAAATTCTAATTAGAAAACAAATAATAAATAACCATATCTCTAAAATTCTAATTAGAAGACAATCTATAAATAGTAGGTAATAATTGAGAATTAAATAAAGAAAAAAATTTAAAAATATTTAATTTAATATTTGATATTTAATTTATTAATGAAAATCCAATAAGAAAAAATCAAAAAATCCAATTGGAAAAGAGTAGAAAATGAAAATTAACTAAAAGAAATAATTCAAATATTTTTATATATTAAGTGGAAAAATCCACTTGGAAAAAATCGAAAAATATCCAAATGGAAACATGTCTAATTAGAAAAAATTAAAAATAGAAACCAAAGTGATAATTGACAATTGATAAAAAAACAATCTAAAAATTCTAATTAGAAATCAAACAAAATATGATATACCATCTCCCTAAAAATTCTAATAAGAAGACAGTCTATAAAAAATTATAATTGAAAATTAATACAAAAAAGGATAAGATTAAAATATTTTCATATGAACATCCAATAAGAAAAAATCCAATTGGAAAAAAGGTAGAAAATGAAAATTAACTAAATGAAATTATTAAAATATTTTTATAGATTAAGTGGAAAAAATCCAATTAGAAAAATCGAAAAATATCCAAATAGAAACATTTCTAATTAGAAAAAATTAAAAATTGAAACCAAAGTGATAATTGACAATTGATAAAAAAACTAAAAATTCTAATTAGAAATCAAACAAAATATGATATGCCATCTCCCTAAAAATTCTAATAAGAAGGCAGTCTAAAAAAATGATAATTGAAAATATATACAAAAAGGAAAAGATTAAAATATTTTTTATATGATAAGTGCAAAAAAATCTAATAAGAAAAAATCCAATTGGAGACAAACTAATAATTGAAAAATTAATAAAAGAGAACAAATTAAAATATTTTAATAGACTAAGTTAAAAAAACAATTAGAAAAATTCAATTGTAAACTAAAAATTCTAATTGGAAAAATTTTAAAAAAAGTAATTGAAAATTAATAAAAGAAAAAATTTTAAATGTTTTAGTTGATTAAGAGGAAATCATCCAATTACAAAAATCGAATTGTAATTCTAATTAGAAAAATTTTGAAAAAAAATATGGAATCAAGAAAAACTTCCATCATGAAAACTATAGTTTTCCTACTTACCCTTATAACCATTTGCCATGGCTATCATCAAAATCCCACCAACCGCCTCATCTCTACCATTCACAGTTATATGGATGTCGATGCGGATCCCTGTGATAATTTCTATCAATATGCCTGTGGAAATTGGGAGAGGATACATCAAAATCTTACCAACAAGTATGTGGATACATTTGGCAGCTTGGATTATATTTTCAAGAGCAAAAGGAATTTGAGGCCGAATATTATTTGGAGATATTGAAACCTCTAGGAGAGGGTTTGGCGGAGTGGCCGGGAATGGGAGAAAAAT
>NW_026872661.1:0-13421 GCF_032173495.1 Musca vetustissima
TGAGGTTTTTTTTGCAAAAATTCCCCCAATTCCAACTAATGAATGGTGGCATTATATGGGGCTACCCGCAGATTTTGTCTCAATAATTTCTGCGAAAAAATCTTTCAATCTCCAAGATCCCGAAATTTACAGTCACTTCCATTGGTAAATACTCCTAGAACCTTCAAAATACCTAAAACCTTCAACAAATGCGACCAGACTTTAATATGGGGATTATAAAAGATGACCCCATATTAAAAAATTTCTCCGAAGAAGTTTTTCACTCTCCAAGTACCCGTAAATTGACATTACAACCACTTCAACAAATGTCTAGGACCTTAAAAATAAATAAAATGGGTCAGGATAATTTTTTGCGGCTATGTCAAAGTGTTGCAAAGTATTTTTGTGTCCACCAAAATTGCAAAGTAGTACTTTGTTTGGAATATTTACCGTGGGCCATCAGAATATCTGAAATTGGATGTGACCTTTATATGCGGGTTATGCCAAAACAATAAATTGGTAAAATTTTTTACCCGCCAAAAAAAACAGAATGAACCAGTAAGGAAAATAGTAAAGTCGGACTGGGCCGACTATATGATACCCTTTACCACTTTGGGTATATTCTACAAATGTATCCTAACAGACGTCGCGTTTTTGCTATTTATCTATATCTGAACCGATTTCAGGGAAACTAGCCAGAGACTAATTTATATTACTTCAGTACGTTGTGTCAATAGGCCTAGCTATGGATCTTTTCACGAAGCTTAGCAATATCATTCTAGACTTAATTCAGTACGCTATGCCAAATTTCGTGCAAATCGAAAGATATATAGGGACTTTGGTACACAATTTACCTTAAATCGGACGAATATATATGGGAGCTATATCTAAATCTGAACCGATTTTCACTAAACTTTGCACACATCATCGAAAGATATATAGGGACTTTGGTACACCATTACCTTAAATCGGACGAAAATATATATGGGAGCTATATGTAAATCTGAACCGATTTGTCCCAATTTCAATAGGGGTCGTCCTTGGGCCAAACAAATGAGCTGTGCCAAATTTCATCCAATTCGGATCATAAATGCGACCTGTACTTTGTTTACAATTTAACATGGACAGACAGACGGACATGCATAAATCGACTCAGAAAGTGATTCTATGCATATTCTCAAAAGGAACCATGGGTCTATCTCGATTATTTTTGCCTGTTACAAACATATGCACAAAGACTTAATACCCTGTACCACAGTGTGGTGAAGGGTATAAAAATTAGAACCTTTTGATTGTAAAATCTGCAAAAAATGAAAACGGGAGCGGTGTAGTTTTATAAACCGATTTTCAAAATCAACGTATGTTCAAGATTTCAAAATTATATGAATATTGCAAGCTCTACGGTTATTTCAATCAAAGATAGACGGAGGTCTGTCATGGCTATGGTGTCTCCGGTGAATATTTCGAGGTGTTACATGCGAATTATAAGTAATGATATGGGTCTATGATTTTTGTGTCCAACAGCTACATGAGGAGGTATCCTAAAGGAAACTGAGGAATCAGAATTATCTAGGCTCGAACGAACTTGTTTAAATATTCATAGTTACTAGTTCGAATCCACACCATTAACTACACTAGATATGGGGCAATTACACCTTCCCAGAATTAAAAAAAAATCACTTTACTTTTTGGAACAAACCTCTTGGTATCAGTTATTATTCCTATATATATATATATATATATATTCAATAATCTCCTTCATTTTTTGCCGTTTTTTCAAAAACTAAAATTGATTAACAGAAAATTCTTGTTCTGCCAATCAAATTGTGGTTCGAATGTCAATGTCAAGGATTATGTTGGATAAAACGCACAACATTTTGGCTTGTTTACACATCGACCCAAAATAAAAACTTGTTGGCCAAACTCCACAGAATGGATTAACAAATTTTGTTTCGAGAATGTCATGGAAAATCAGAAAAGAAAAAAAAATATTCAAACTTGATTTTACAAGAAGTTGGAATACAAAACGCCTAATACCAAAACCCGCAACTCGTGTGCAGATATTGTAGGGTAGGAAGAAAGAAAATCAATTCTTGTTTTTCATTCTAATCAACAGGTTTGATGACCCAAGTTCAAGAGATAGAAGATTGAAAAAACGCGCACACACGCATTATGGAGAACTTGTTTGTTGACCTTTGATGGCCAAATGGCCGATACCGATTAAGTTTTCTTGGATAATTTTAGCAGCCCCCTATATATTTGTTTTTGGTTTTCAATTTAACAAAAAAATTCATAATTCTTTAAATAATAAATTTCAGAATTCTTTAACCCTAGGCTATTTTAAAAGAAGACAAGAAAAAGTCCATAAAAATTACCACAAAAAAAAAAAAAAAAATCGCACCAAAAGGTCAACAAACTCATTAGCATAATATTCATAGCCATTCAGAGCTATTTCCAATACGCAATGTGCCATAAATATTCATAAAAAAATTGATCTCTTGTTTTGGTTTTGTAGAGATTTTTTAATTAATCATTGGGTTCGTTTTGTTGTTGTTGCTGCTGAGTTATTTTGCTATCGACTGACCAGCGGCTAACTCCCTAGACCAAAGCACCAGCATCACCATCGAATGAATCTAAAAAGGGATGACATAACAATTATTAATTGTTCACAGTCATTGGCCACTGTGACCACAGTTGATGAAGAATCAATGAATAAATGAGAAGGGGAGGTAGGGGTTTTGAGGGGCTGAAAATCAACAACACCAACAAAAGCATCATTGTCATCATCATCATGAGAAGAACAGTGTAGTAGTAGAAACCCCTTGGGGTCATGTGCTGATACTGATGATGATCTGGCATAAATTATGCCCAGTTTCATGGCTTATAGGTAAACTAGATATTTTTTCCTATCTCTATCTCCCTCTATTCGTTCGTTTTATTTTTACACAATTCCACTTAATAATAACATTTCATAGAGTTGATTAAACTTTTTGTTTATACGTTTGATTGTTTAAGTGTATAGAGAGAGATACGCATCGTGTGTGTGTCTAAAGTATTCAACAAATGGCCTAAAGCAATTATGACTGTTGTTAGCACAAAACCAAAAACCTTTCATTTTTCTGTGATTTTTTTTAATTTTCAAAAAAAGAACACCGCTTAACCACAATTGAAAAAATAACAGAGAGAATTAAATAAAATTGTAATTGAATGCTTTGAATTTTGTTCTAAAGGCATATCGGGGAAAAAATGAGCACGACATTATTGTAAACAGATTTGAAATTTGGTTAACAAACCCCGATAATTGTCAACAGGTAAATTGTGGTTAATACAATGTGGTCAATATAAATTGTGCGAAAATAAAATATATTAATGAAATGATACAGGGTTTGAAAGCGCATTTGAAGAGCTGGTCTGTGAAATTGACATGGATTTATTTATTTCAAAATATCAAACCATAGGGCATATAAAATTACCACCAGGACCATTGTAGTAGTTAGTATTGCATTCCTAAGGTAATCAGTTCAAATCATTTCAAAAGGCATGGATTATTACATTTGGAATACTAAAATCTGGACACCTAAAATTACCTACAGGGCTCCTGTGGTGTAGTATTTACCATGCTCGCCTTGCAAACAGAAGTTCCTCAGTTTCAATCCTGACAAAAAATTATCAGAGTTTCAGCGGTCCCTAAAGCTCTGTGACATTAAACATATAAAAGGGGACCAATATTAACAATTTTTGGCAGAATTCAGCTGGAAAAATTGATTGAAATCTTCAAAATAATGAAAATCGAAGGGATTATAATATTGGGACCAATATTTGTATAGGGAGCCCTTCGAGAGGATGAACCCCAAAATAGCATTAGAAACATATCTAAAATCTTCAATAAATCAAAAAATTCTTAATATCAAGAAGTATAAAAGTGCCAGTCAGCATTGCCGACAGATATATAACCCTATAGCCTATGGTTTGCGGAGGTCTTCAGATTTACACATAGGATTTATTATTCGTTTTATAAAAGGTATATGCTTTTATCAAAGAGGTTTTGGATATAATGTTGATCAAATAGTTTATTCAATTATCTTTAAATATTGAGCGGTTTTGGGGCAGACGGGTCCCACATTCAGATCTAGCATGGTATTTATAATATTGGGTTTAAAAATATTGAAAATGTTGACCCAGATACCAGAAGGAGTGACCAATGGCTCACATCTTCGGACTTGATATAGACTTGGTAAAGATAATAGGTTGTGCAAAGTTTGGTTCAAATCGGATAGTTTTTTCGCAGGATATTATAATATTAATTTTTGGCACAATTTTTACCATTTTATGGGGGGATGTACCATAAGGAGTGGACCGATATTCACCATCATCGAACTTGAACTAAATTTGGTATAAATATTACGACGTGCAAAGTTTGGATGAAATCGGTTATTCCCTTCGAGAGTTATCGTGCGCACCAGACCGACGAACATTCATAAATCGACTTCAAATTGTCTGGAACGGATTTCTTCCAAAGAAGCATGGGATCTAAAAGTAATATTTCGATGAGGTACATTTTTGCCTTATGGTATAGATGGTAAATCTTTAATACCCTCATTAGCCATAAGGCTGAGGGAATAAAACATTCCCAAATCTTCAAAATACAGAAAATCGAAAAGTACTGTTTTACGAGGGCTATACCTAAAGGTGAACTAAAAACTCTGCTAGAGAGATTATCTAGAACAAATTTTTCGGCCTTCAGTTCTTCAAGAGATATTTCCCTCAGTGCGTCTACAAAGATTTATTTCAGCAACCTTCAGCTGGTATATAAAGATAGTCTGTTAACTCGCCTATAAAGGATACCTTCAGCTCTTCTATAGAGAATACATACAACTCGATTTTAAAGATTTACCATCAAACTCGTCTATAAAAGCATTTTTCTGCTCATCAAGAGAGAGTCCCCCTTTCCATTCGTCTATAAAGCTTTCTCAGCTCACTTCAACTTTTCTAAGTTTGTCTATATATACCTTCTCCTAAATACCTTCATGTTGCCTTAAAAGGCTTCCTTTGGCTCGTATTTAAAGACTCCCTACAGCTAGATATTCGCTTCAATGTATATGAAGTCTCCCTTCAGACTGTCTTAAAATCTCCGATAAGCTCATCTATAAAGAATTCCTACCGTTCCTCTATATAGACTCCCTTCGGCTCGTCTATAAAGAATTCCTACCGTTCCTCTATATAGACTCCCTTCAGCTCGTCTATAAAGACTCCCTCCAGCTCGTCTATAAAGACTCCCTCCAGCTCGTCTATAAAGACTCCCTCCAGCTCGTCTATAAAGACTCCCTTCGGCTCGTCTATAAAGACTCCCTTCGGCTCGTCTATAAAGACTCCCTTCGGCTCGTCTATAAAGACTCCCTTCGGCTCGTCTATAAAGACTCCCTTCGGCTCGTCTATAAAGACTCCCTTCGGCTCGTCTATAAAGACTCCCTTCGGCTCGTCTATAAAGACTCCCTTCGGCTCGTCTATAAAGACTCCCTTCGGCTCGTCTAAAAAGACTCCCATCAGCTCGTCTAAAAAGGCTCCCATCAGCTTGTCTATAAAGACTCCCATCAGCTTGTCTATAAAGACTCCCTTCAGCTCGTCTATAGAGACTCCCTTCAGATCGTCTATAGAGACTCCCTTCAGCTCGTCTATAGAGACTCCCTCCAGCTCGTCTATAAAGACTCCCTCCAGCTCCTCTATGGAGACTCCCTCCAGCTCGTCTATAGAGACTCCCTCCATCTCGTCTATAGAGACTCCCTCCATCTCGTCTATTTAAACTCTCTCCATCTCTAATGTAAAGACTCTCTCCAGCTCTTCTATAATGGCTCCCTCCAGCTCGTCTATAAAAACACCCTCCAGCTCTATAAAGACTTCCTCCATGTTGTCTGAAACATTCACTAAAAAACTTACACAGTTGATCAATTGTTACATCTAACAGGCTATTAAATTATGAAAATATCCAATGGGAATAACTAAGTAGCATTAACCATAAAAAGTGAAATGAAAAATAAGAAAAAAAGAATGGAAAAAATGTAAATCCCAAAAAAACTCAAGCCATCAAAATCCATGAGCACGTTATCATCATTATATGCTGCAGCATTTGGTCTGATGCCAGGCAAAATTTGCAACAAGAAAAAAATGCGAGAAATGACAACCGTAACACAAGTAAACCAGTTTAGTCACATAGCAAACAAAACAGCCCATCAGCCAGGCAGCCAACCAGTCAGCCACCAGTCAGTTAGTCAGTCAGCGAGCCAACCAGCCGTCCCAAGTATGGAACCAACTATCACATTATGATCTTTAGCACGGGGAAAATGTACAACGAAATGATAGCAAACCACGCCGCAACCAGAGGCATGCGAAACGTGAAATTCGCTGTAGAAAAAGTTAGCCAGCCCTACGTCATTGCAATTATTATTATGCGTTTTGTACGTATGTCTCATAATTTTCTCATTCATATGTCGTTGTCTACGCGAAATGCACGAATAGCACGAGTTTAATGTTACACTTGCAACATGCATAACAAGCAGCAGCATCAGTAGCCGCAGCAACAACAGCAACAGTCGCAGGCAGCCACAGCAGCCGTAGTCTCCACTGCAACATTAACATTTGTTTTTGTTATTTTTTTTGCCTTGTAGAGATGTGCGAAAAAACAGCAAAGTTTTGGAGCAGTAAACAAGTATGAGCCAGAAAAAATAACACGGAACCAAAAACCTTGTCTACCAGCACCGTGTTGGTCTCATAGATTATGTAATCTAAAAAAAACAATACTGGAGCAGATCGGGGAATGTGGGGAGACAAACTAAATAAAAATTCTGCTTGTTGCACACACATAGACACGCACTCACTCACTAATGTCCCAAAAGGAGTAACAACAGAAAAAAATTACAATTCTGCGACATTTCTGTTGTTAGTTGTAGTAGGCAATGTCGTATCGCCATGCCAGCACAGACCTGCCTTTGCTCTACATACATATATTAGCGTCAATTCCCTGTTCGATGGGATAGGGTATTGCGTCCAAGTTTTGTTGAGTTTCTTGTCTGTTTTTGTTTTGGTTTTACGTACATCGTGCTTCCATGTATGCGATTGGGTAGGAGACAATAAAAATCTGGAGATGTGGCAAAGAATTAAAAATGTCGCCGCATTATACAGAGGATATTATGGATTTATTCATTAGTTTTGTGATCAAATTAGAGGACAAATATTCTGGAGTAAATTTCGATATATGTTTTAAAATAGGATAAAATGCTCTTCATAATTCCTACAGCTTCACAAAAAAGAATCCCAGCTCTTTTACAAAGACTTAATCTAACCTGTCTACAACCTCTAGCTTGCTTGTCTACAACCTCGTATATATATCCTCTGTAAATATTCCTTCCTTCAGTTCAAGTGTAATGACGCCCCTGTAAAGACTTCCTTCAGTTCATCTATAAAGACTTCTTCAGTTCTTTAAAGATTACCTTTAGCTCGTCTATACAGACTTCAGCTTCAGCATAAAGACTCCCTGCTTCAGCTCTTCTAAAAAGACTCCCTTCAGCTCGTCTATAAATACTCCCTGCTTCAGCTCGTCTATAAATACTCCCTGCTTCAGCTCGTCTATAAAGACTCCCTGCTTCAGCTCGTCTATAAAGACTCCCTGCTTCAGCTCGTCTATAAAGACTCCCTGCTTCAGCTCGTCTATAAAGACTCCCTGCTTCAGCACGTCTATAAAGACTCCCTGCTTCAGCTCGTCTATAAAGACTCCCTGCTTCAGCACGTCTATAAAGACACCCTGCTTCATATTTTTTGCAATGGAGGGTGTTCGAAAAGTTCGTCCAAACTCACAATTTCCAAATGAGACTGATCCGCATTTATGTGCTGCTGCAGTGCTTGCAGCAACAACAACACCATTTTACATTATTTGTATGTCGTATCTCTCATAACCGTATTGTCGCTATTACATGATATGCCACACTAATGTGCGCGCAACAGCTTTACAAATTTTGTCCCAATACAATTTCAAAGTTTTTTTTTTTTGACAGGTTAACCTCCAGCATTGCCGATTGTCGCAAAATGTTTCGAGTTGCTGTTGTTGTTTGTTATTTTCCACTTGAAACTATTTGAAAAGCGAAAGAGGTGTTGAGAAAAAAAAAACTGATTTGAACATCTCACATATATGGGGGAAAACTTGGATGGAAAATTGAAATTTTACGCATTGACATACCATAAAAACTGTAAATAAAATTGAAAACTGTAAACTAAAGATAAAGATGAAGTGGTAGTAACGAAGTAGATAAATAGAAAAAATAAATGTTGAAAGAAATTTGGAGAAAGGCTTAATGGTGTTACATCAAAAACTGGTACAAAAATCCGCATGGTCAGTTTGTGGATTATTTTTTTAATTCATTTACTTTTTTCATTTGCGATTCAAAAGAGGTTTTCCCGGGTTTTAAATGAGGAGGGTATGCCTGGATGGTCATTTTGTTTGAAGCAAGACCGTATACCAAAAAGGCGTTTTAAACTACTTTACCTGAAGACCAAAGTATATTAGTTGATCTGTAAAGTGATAGGTTCGCATCCTTATACCTAGCCCTACCTGTAAATTTGAATTATCATATCAAATAAAAAATTTCTTGGAATTTAAATTATGCACTTTGATTGAAGAGCCACTTAACAGGAAAAATTTTGCTTTTTATTTTTTAAAAATAATTTTGACCAATCCTTACGTTTGCCATGCTTTGTTTACGACGTATCGAATTCGCTTTACTCGAACTTAATATTAGCTTGCAATTTTTGTGCTCCACTCTCTCTCTGTGATACAATTTTCTTTATTTTCCTTTAATACATAACATCTACATGGTTGCTTTTGTCACACGTTCGACCACTCTCCCACCTTCCCCCCGATTTTGATTTTTGCGAGGGGAGGACACAAATAAGCTCCGCACTGGCATATCTTTATGCTCTAGAAATTGTTGAATAAATATTTGATTGGAAAATTACCGTTAAAATGCATTTAGGTTTTGTGTCAGCCACCAAGATGCAGAAGATATAGAGGGGAGCGGAGGCAAGCACAAACATGGAAAAGTGCATAAAAGCATCTTGTCACAACAATAATAACAACATCAGCAACAACAACAATAATCGTTTAAGTTGTTTGATTTGAATTATATCACGTGCAAAATTTTCTTAACAGCTCATATTTGGTGAAGGGGGCGGCAGGGAGTTGGAGTTGGGTAGTAATCCAAAACAGAGGTAAATGCACGTTATGGGCTATGAAGTGTGTTAAGAGTTTTCTTTGGATTTAGCAAAATATGTTTGTGTAATACATTGTTGTTGTTGCAGTGAGCTTGCGTTGCAATGTTGCATCTGCAAATAATGCAACATTTTATTTTCCAGAAGAGATGTGAAATTTTACAGTTAGCTGTGATATTGTTAATTATTGTGTGATTTAGGGAATTGCAAAAGTGTTACGTCTTTTGCATAAGTGACAGAGTTTAAGCAAATAGATTTTGTAGGGGTATCTTTTTTTCTTAAGAAAATATTGAAAGTGATCAATGTTTATGCATAAAACATACTCAGTTTTTAATTGAGAAGCTAAGTTTAATAGCCTCCAAGTATGATCACCTAGGAGAATTTGGTATTAAATTTGGGGAAATATATCTATTTAAATGGGTAGCCATGGGTCTATCCCTACACTTTCTCCATCTCCACAAAAAAGTATCTCTAGCTCGACTATACAAACTGGAGGTGGTCTCCTCTATAAAGACTCTCTTCTGCTCGTTCAAAAAGTCGCCGTTAGAGACTCAATTCACTTTATTCAGCTGTTCTATAGAGATTCCTACAGTGATTTCCCTTATCTCTCAGGGACTTCCCTAAGCTATCTATAGAGACTCCTCTCAGCGCGCCTTTAGAGTCTCCTCTCTCTATCCCTACACTTTCTCCATCTCCACAAAAAAGTACCTCTAGCTCGATTATACAGACTGGAGGTGGTCTCCTCTATAAAGACTCTCTTCTGCTCGTTCAAAAAATCCCCGTTAGAGACTCAATTCAATTCATTATATTCAGCTGTTCTATAGAGATTCCTACAATTATTTCCCTTATTTCTCAGGGACTTTCCTAAGCTATCTATAGAGACTCCCCTCAGCCCGCCTTTAGAGTCTCCTCTCAGTTCGTCTGTCGAGACTACTCTCGGCTCGTCTATAGAAACTGCATTCACGCGTCTACAGTGGCTTCCTTGAGTTCGTATATAGACACTCCCTACAGCTCGCCTATAGAGACTATCCTCAGATCTCTACAGACTCCTTCAGCTCATTCGTAGAGATTCCCCTTAGCTCGTCTATATAGACTCACTTCAGTTCGCCTATACCTTACAGTGTACCTAGAATTTAGAAACTTGATATTGCAATTTGGAAAAAAACCTATTTAAATGTGCAGCCACGGATTTAAAAAGGTGCTCGATTATTGGAAAATCCTACCAAAAAGTACAGAAAACAGTACTATGGGGTTACGATTCGGAATATTTATATGTAGTGTTTTCTAAGCGAAACAAAAAAACTTCCAAATTTGAGTGCTTGAATATCCCTATTTTTGGCAAATTTTGTCGGAGTTCTAGAATACGATCACATTAACCCTTTCAGTGTCAAAAAAAAATTTTGTGGGAATAAAAATCTAAATTTTTGTATTTAAGATCATATAAAGGCACATAGTTTAGAAAAAAACAATTTTTATTTTAATCCTCGGACAGTTTTGTCTGTCTTTCAGCAAAATAAATACATCAATTGTAACGGTACATAGGATAACCGAAAAATCGCAAAGAAAGAGAGTAATTTTAAATGTCGAATATATTCGGCCAAAACACTGAAAGGGTTAAGGGTAAAATTTAGAAATATAGAACGAAACTATATTTGACGAGTATGTTATATTTGACGAGAGTATGTTAAAATTCATTCATCCACTTTTTGGGTCTAAAGTATTTTAACAAATTTTCAGCGTTGTTTTGTTTTTCTTCTTCTCCCTTCAACTTGTCTATAATGACTAACTCCAACTCGCCTTTAAAGGTAAGGAAGTGGTGCAGTGACTGGGATTAATATCTTATCAGAATCTCCAGTTGTCCCATAAATGGTTCACATTTTTATCTTCATTGACCGAATTAATTATTAAATGACTAAAATGAAAGGGAATATGGGACCAACTGGTTCAAACGAGCTATTCAACAAAAAGAACGAATGGTATTAGGTCCGGTTCTGTTGGTCATTTAGTTCGTTTTCTATCTGTTCATCTAACGAGTACCAATTCATGATTGAACTAAAACGGAAAATGGAACTATATAAATGACCTAGTTCATTTTACGAACTTAAAAAAGAACGGCTTTAGTAAGAAGATTGCCAAACTCTTGTTATCAGTCACAATACCAATTGTAGTCTTTTGGTGCCTTATTGTGATGTGTAAACCGCATTGCAGCTCGAAAGAGAACATGTCATGACCTCGGTTCCTTTTACAGAACGAACTAGTTCAATAGAGCTATTCAACATAAGGACGAACGGATTTAGGTCCGATTCTTTTAGTCATTTAGGTCGTTTTCTACCTGTTTTCTGACGAGCTTGGTTGAACTAGAAGGGACTACGGAACTAAATGAATGACCTACTAAATTTAGGGGATCAAAATCGAATGGCTTCAGGAAAGAAGATTGCCCAACTATAGTTATCAGTCACGATACCAAGCGTAGTTTTAAAGATCCCTTGCGCCCGAGGGATTAACAGGTGCTGCGATATGTGGAATCACAATAGAGCTTGTCTCTACAACTGTATGGAACCCCAGCGAGTCCATGATATGACTCAGGGGGCATTGTTCCCAGAAAGACAAACTTCTTAATGCTGGGTAGTTGAGTATTTTTTCGTAGTATTACAATTCTCAAAAAATTCAAAGTTACTCAGAATTCTATTTATATTTATATTTTCTGGCATGGGTTCAAAATATTTTTAAATAATTATTTGTAGACATATTGGCCAGATCGGACGTTACTTGAAATCTATGAAGAAAGAATTGTAATTTTTTTGTGTGTATAAAGGCACAATAGAGCGGCCCTCTCCATAAATCGTATTTTATTTGTTGTTGAATATTATTTTTATTAGTCAACATTCGAAATTCCATTGGAGAATGTGAAAAAAAACTTCAAACACGCATAAACAAACGGTACTACTAGGTGCATTTTGCCAACACGATTACCGAATTAGGAGAATTTACCGTTTTTTTGTGTATTTTCAGTCAATTAAATATATTAACTTCGTGTTAACCTAAATTCTCATAACCTAAATTCAGTTATTTTAATGCACTTGACTTACGACTAAGATCGAATGCTAGATAACTGCCTATAATTATTTACTCATCCCCCTACGTCCAACCACCGACGTACGTATCTGCAGCATAATAACATATTAATATTATTATATCTATGACATAATGTGTAAATCGCTTCGTAAATTAAACTATTTGAAATAATCTTGTCATCTCTCAGCATGCAATGCAATAGTTCCGGTTCCATTAAGTGAGTGTCACATGCACACACGCACTCACATAATGCCATGGACTGACAAAGTTGCAATTATTCAAAGACAAATGCATAGAAACAAAATCCCAGCAAAACAAATTGTCAGACTTGGGACAGAAATTCGGTTTCGATTCGGATCGAAGGTCATATCAAGTGTCTTAGGTGTTCTCTAACCGAAAGGTATAATAAATATCTGAAGTTAAATTGGGAATTCTCATGCAGTTTGTGTTCTGTTCGATGGAAAATCTGAATGGATGTTGGGGGGTAAGTCATTACGCTTATTATAATTATTGTTTACTGTCTTACTAATATAAGGTCAAGGAGCGAAAATATCCCCTGTTAAATACGTACCGAAATCGGAGGAGTGAAAATATCCTCTCATAAATACCTAAAGGCACCGGAATGAGCCTTTCAGAGTAATCGAATAAAACGCTTACTTTGGTCAGTCTTTTTAATCTTTTTGTTTGCTGGGTAAATTATACCCATAGTGTGTCTCTCACACATGTTTAAATAATCTACAATAATGTGCATAATAATAACAACAATAATAATAATGATGATGATGATGAAAATAATGGTGATTATATTCGTGATGGCGAACGACGATGGTGATGATGGATTTGATTGTCTCCTTATTTGTTTGTCACTTCTTTCCGATTTATACTTGAAATTGCAGTTATTGTATTTTTGTTTATTTATTATGCACTTGTTGTAGGTGTAGGTGGCATATAATGCATTTGTGTGCAGAAGTGGAGGGTGGGAGTGCGTTTGTGTGTGCATAATAATTATTGTGTATTATCTTTAAGTAGTTAAGCATCACGGTATTATCTGGTTGTTTCTGTTGAAGCTTTATAGTAAATTAATTTAATTTAGAATGAAAACTTGTTAGAAT
>NW_026872662.1:0-13196 GCF_032173495.1 Musca vetustissima
CTCATTTGTTTGGGCCAAGGACGAACCCTATTGAAATTGGGAAAAATCGGTTCAGATTTAGATATAGCTCCCATATATATATATTTAACCGATTTAATGTAAACGGTCCCTATATATCTTTCGATTTGCACGAAATTTGGTACAGCCTAATCATTTATGTCTAGAATGATGTATGCCAAGTTTCGTAAAAATCGGTCAAGATTTAGAGATAGCTCCCATATATAGTTTAGTCCGATTTCATGAAAATGGTGCCCCAAAGTCCCTATATATCTTTCGATTTGCACGAAATTTGGCATAACGTATTGAATTAAGCCTAGAATGATGTCTGCCAAGTTTCGAGAATATCGGTCCAGATTTAGATATAGCTCCCATATATAGTTTCGCCCGATTTCATGTAAATGGTGCACCAAAGTCCCTATATATCCTTCGATTTGCACGAAATTTGGCATAAAGTACTGAATTGAGCCTAGAGTGATGTCTGCCAAGTTTCGAGAAAATCGGCCCTAATTTAGATACAGCTCCCATATATAGTTTCGTTCGATTTTATGTAAATGGTGCACCAAAATCCCTATATATCTTTCGATTTGCACGAAATTCGGCATAACGTACTGACTTGAGTCTAGAATGATGTCTGCCAAGTTTCGAGAAAATCGGTCTAGATTTAGATATAGCTCCCATATATAGTTTCGTCCGATTTTATGTAAATGGTGCACCAAAGTCCCTATATATCTTTCGATTTGCACTAAAATTTGGCACAACGTACTGAATTGAGCCTAGAGTGATGTCTGCCTTGTTTCGTGAAAATCGGTTCTGATTTAGATATAACTCCCATATATAGTTTCGTCCGATTTCATGTAAATGGTGCACCAAAGTCCCTATATATCCATCGATTTGCAGGAAATATTGCATAACGTACTGAATTGAGCCTAGAGTGATGTCTACCAAGTTTTGAGAAAATCAGTCCTGATTTAGATAAAGCTCCCATATATAGTTTCGTCCGATTTCATGTAAATGGTGCAGCATAGTCCCTATATATCATTCGATTTGCACGAAATTTGGCATAACGTACTGAATTGAGCCTAGAGTGATATCTGCCTTGTCTTGTGAAAATCGGCCTAGATTCAGATAAAGCACCCTTTTATTATAGATTGATTTTAAGTAGTTGACGCACCAAGGAACCAATAGAAACAAAACGTTCTGTTTGTTGTTTGAAATCGCTTAATATTTGGATAAAGCTTCCATATATATTTTCGCCCGATTTCAAGTAAATTGGGCATCAAACTGCTCATGTTAGCCAGATTGACATCAAATTTTGCACAACTTACAAAATTGAGAATATAATTACGTAGTTGCGTTTTCTAGAAATACAGATATAGCCCAACGGATGACCTATTTATATTTGTTTGGAGTCGATTTACATACTTTTGTCCCATTGTAACAAACGAATGACATGTTTATGGATAGATCTAGTTAGATTCAAATTTAGATAAATATCACATATTTTATTTCATCCAATTTCATGTTAATAGTCCTGTTTAATATACCCATAGTGGTGAAGGGTATCATATAGTCGGCCCCGTCCGACTTTACTACTTTCCTTACTGGTTTTATTTTGGGGAGGGTTATAATATAAGGGCTATATGTCGTATACGTTGTGTATTATTGTATCTCTAACAATGATTAATACTCATACGCTCCCTAATATCACTCAGAAACATTGGATGGTTTTCGCGATACCGAATGAAAAAATACAAGATGCGTAAATCAAAAAAAAAAAAAAATAAATAAATAAATAGATTTATGTCTAATTTTATTATTTAATAAAAAACATTATTTGGCATTTATTTAAAACCCCTCCAAGAAAACATATACAAATTCCCGACATCAATAAATACACTTCATAAACAAAATACAGCAAACTTTCTTACAACAAAACTTCTACATAATCTCTTATGTCGAGCTCAAGCTGTAAACAGTAATATACACACTCATTAATATTCTGTCATAGAAATGTTGTTCCAAATAAATGTTTTTAAATTTTTATCCACAATCTTTACACAGCCTATGCTTATTGTTTTTTGTTTCGTCTTTGTAATATCTGCTTTAACGAAATTCATAAATTTTAAATGAAAAACGTCAAAAACCATCAACCAAAAATTAGAAAATAAATAGGCCATGAAAATGTTGAAAAAACAAAATATCCTAAAAAAGAAATTCAAATTCGTAATATATTGCCAAAGGAAAGCTATTAAACAAATTGCCAACACACAGCTTTAAATTGTGATAGACAAGTAGGATAAGAAATATTTTTGAATTTACATTCTATTTTATTTATATTTCTAATTATATTGTGTTGTCAAACATCTCAAATTGCCAATTATGTAAATATAATGCGGCAAAAGATGGAGTGATACTAGACAAATGCAAATCAAATATGGGACGCTGAATAATCAGCATGTAACATAATACTGTATCCAGAGTAACGCTTAGCAAATAACTCAACACAAAGAACACAATAGGTTTAAACTTTGGAAAACATACACAAAATGGGGCAAATATATATGGAAACTATATTCTAGACTTAATTTGGTAGGCTGTGCAAATGTTCGCTTCAATCAGGCAAAATATTAGGATATTAGGTCCTTCGGACAATAAATAAACTGTTTATAATAAAACATCAACAGGCGGGTTTGTTGTTGTTTTGTTGTTGGTTTTTTGTAATTAAAAAAAGTCCTATTTTTAATGGCGGGCACGATAACTCCTCACTGGAATATCGGAATCCGAAAATTCCAACGGTGTTAGAAAGAGTACATGTCTGGCTCTCGTATGAACTAGGATTATCACTAGAACGCCGAAGGCGGTCATTTTGAGGGGACCCCCCCCCCATTCTCGGGGTCAAAAATTTTGTTGATATAATTCGAATCTACACTAATTATAGAATGTGCCTAAAAAATTTCAAATGAAAATCTCAAGAACTCTTGAAGATATAGCCGATTTATTGTGTCAGCATCAAGGGACGGCTGAAGGGCTTCTCAAACTTTAAACGCGTTTTTCTCTAAACATTTTTTTGCGAATGGCGGGCACGATAACTCAAAAACTAATAACCCAATCGATTTCAAATTTTTACACGTTTCTCTGTGAGTTTATAGCTATCGTATGAACTAGGATAAAGCCAATCGGTGAAGATCTTCCTTATTTTTTAACTTGGGTTTTGGTAAAAAATCTGCGATTTTCCAAAAATATTTTTTCAAAGGTCCACCATTTTGTTAATTTTAAAGCGAAGTCAATAACACTAGAACGCCGAAGGCAGTCATTTTGACCGCTTTCCAATTTCAAGTAAAAAAGCAACTGTGCATTTAATGACACTTTTTTTTAAATTTGGTGACTTTTTGTATCTCATAGAATTACGTTTATTATAAAAAAATCACCAAATTTAAAATAAAAGTGTCAGTAAATGCACAGTTGCTTTTGTACTTGAAATTGGAAAGCGGTCAAAATGACCGCCTTCGGCGTTCTAGTGATAATCCTAGTTCATACGAGAGCCAGACATGTACTCTTTCTAACACCGTTGGAATTTTCGGATTCCGATATTCCAGTGAGGAGTTATCGTGCCCGCCATTAAAAATAGGACTTTTTTAATTACAAAAAACAACAACAAAACAACAACAAAAATTTTTTGTAAATTATGTTTCTTCTATTTTAAATCTTCAAATATATATGTGTAAAGTTACAAACCTTAACAAGCATTGGTATTGATTTACCAGCCCATTGAAAATCTTGAAAAATTAAAATCGGAATGGGGGGGGGGTTCCCTTAAACCAGATAAATTTTTATACACTTTACAATTATCACGCCTCGCTATATTGGTCAAGTAGCTGAGTCTAGACATGTGTATCCGCCCATTATAAGTTGTAAACACGATACAGGCCACAGGTATGAACCGATCACCACGAAATTTTGCATGAGGGACCGCTTCTGGCCAAAGAATACCCTATTGTTTTTGGCAATGATCTGTTAATATTTAGATTGTTCTTCTGGTCACACCAGATGCCACAGTTATGACTCTAATCTCGCGGAATTTTGGTCATCTAGTCGCTCTCGACGCCACAATTTTCCATGGGGAAAGCGATCTGACGAACTAATTCAAATGGCTGTCATAATAATGAATGGTCAATATTTAGTGGGTCAAATGAACTACGACATTGAACATTTCAATCTTATGAAGTCCGGAAAAACATGACTCTCGGTCAAAAGAGTGCAAATATTGCAAAGTGTTACCCAGGTTCGGAATATAGATCCGGAAAAACTAAGAGCTCATTTGGTTGTTATGTATGGTCCCATCCGACTATACTGGCTTTCAAATCGATTATTTATTTAACTTTTAAAACTATGGTACCAAGGTGTATTTAATAAGGTGTATGCATCAGCTACAACAACTAACATTTTACAAAAATAACATTGCTGTTATAGAAATTAAATTGTCATGTTGACAATTATTTTTTGGCAAAAATAAACAAAAACAATTATCCATTTATGTTTATTAATTTTTGTCAAGAACTATTCTTTGATGAATAATTTGTATATTCTTGGATTTTTGGCAATTTTAGGTTAGGGAGTAAAGTTTAAGACCCGGTCACGAATTACTTTGAAAAGTTTCCAACGTGTAGCCCTTGGTTCCTGGTGATGTTGCTTATATTGTAAATTACAATTTTTTTTTTTCGAAGAATTGCCTTCAAATTTCGCCTCCATAATGAAAGTTTGGTGGACATAAATCCCCGGGCAAAGACTAAATCAAGGAAATTGTGTTGCCCTTGTGCAATCTGGCTATAGGAGTATATCAAAGACATCCACCTTTGGATTGATTTTTGAAGATACCAATAGGCAGATTCCAATATAGGCTACGTATGTGTAGGTAAGATTTATGAACAGATTTCAACACGGGATAAAAAAAATAAACTATTTGGATCAAATCAGCGAGCGGTTTTAAAACTGATTTAAGCCCTTTTCGTCCGTCGCTATGAACATATTTTTTATCAAAATCCTTAATTTAAAGACAATTTTGTAAATCGTAATAATTTGTTGAAAATGTTTTTGGCAAGTTACTTTACAAACAATAAAGAAAAAAGTTTAAAACCATGTGATTGTCACTTACACCTTATTTAATACACCTTGTATGCTGCTACGTATGGATGTTTATAATTGAAAATTCTACAAATTCTTTTACATGGTTTATTGGTATAGTTCGCATTTTATGTTAGATCTCCATTCCATAAATGAGCAGTAATTTGGCATTCTTGGTTTTTGGCGTATTAAAGACTTTCATATTTGAATACAGCTCCCATATAAAAGGACAATGTATTTTGTAGAACCTCTCGATCGTCAATGATTCGTGGTGCAACCCAGATGGCTATAATAATTTCCTGTATTCGGACTATAAAAGATCTTTTGGCAAAAAATGTACAAAATTGGCCCCTCAATTAACATAGCTCTCAATAAAGATACAACACATTTTCGATTGTTCAAAGGTACTACAACCTATGTTTCTGAGATGCTGTACTTCTTGTCTTCGAAGGACAAATTAGGAAATAACAGCCAATTAGGTTGAAAAACGAGCCTAAAATACCTAATAGTGAGCGTTATATACGTGATACCCTGACGTGGGAGAATCACAGAGATTTAACCCCATGATAATCTTAAATACAGTCACTTTGGTTGATTAACATGCCTAAATTCCCCAAATCACCGAAAATTATGGGTACAGAATAAAAAATGGCTAGCCTACCTAATGAGAATCAAAAATATCAAATTAGAGCTAACTCGGTTGAAAAACGTACCAAAATGCTGCAAAATATCGAACAAGTTGGGCCAATATTGACATTTTTTGTTAGGAGGATACTTGAACCAATATTAATAATTGGTAGGGAGATATACTACCAAGTGAGCAACCCAAATATAAAATTGGTTAAAAACGTATCTACCCAAATTCATAAAAAACAAGTGAAAAAGCGTTAAGTTCCGCCGGGCCGAACTTTGGATACCCTCCACCATAGATATACGGGCAGGTACTAGAAATGAAAATATAGGGAACATGACAAAAAGTGGACCTATACCGACATTTCTAAAAACGGATTATGTAAACCATAATGTAAACCACAATACAAATTTCAGAAAATTTTAATGGATAATTATACCTCCAGCCTTACAGCTAATGACGGTGTATACACTTTAACACAATGAAAATGTGCCTCATCGAAATATTGGTTCTAGACCCCATGTTTCTTTTTACCAAATCCGTTGCAGTAAAGTTGGATTTCATTCAAACCCCGCACATCTTATTATTTCTTCCAAACTTAGTTCAAATTCGAAGATGGGGAATATCGGTCCACTTCTTCTGGTACCTCCACACAGGGGCTAGGTCTAAATGCGGCTGTAGTTCATTATCGAACCTTACGTTCTAATTTTTTATCTCGCTATCCTCCGCAGGTGAAATGATTACAACAGAGTCTTAGAACCAAAATTAAAACGCGTAACAAATCAGATAACTATTTTAATATAAACCAGTAAGGAAAGTAGTAAAGTCGGACGGGGCCGACTATATGATACCCTTCACCACTATGGGTATATTAAACAGGACTATTACAGGACTATTCGTGCAAATCGAAAGATATATAGAGACTTGGGTGAACCATATACATGAAATCGGACGAAACTATATATGGGAGCTATATAGAAATCTGGACCGGTTTTCTCGAAACTTGGCAGACATTCATTCTAGACTCAATTCAGTACGTTATGCCAAATTTCGTGCAAATCGAAAGACATATTGCGACTTTGGTGCATCATTTACATGAAATCGGACGAAACTATATATGGGAGCTATATAGAAATCTGGACCGATTTGCTCGAAACTTGGCAGACATCACTCTAGGCTCAATTCAGTACGTTATGCCAAATTTCGTGCACATCGAAAGGTATATAGGGACTTTGGTGCACCATTTACATGAAATCGGACGAAACTATATATGGGAGCTATATCTAAATCTGGACCGATTTTCTCGAAACTTGGCAGACATCACTCTAGGCTCAATTCAATACGTTATGCCAAATTTCGTGCAAATCGAAAGATATATAGGGACTTTGGTGCACCATTAACATGAAATCGGACAAAACTATATATGGGAGCTATATCTAAATCTTGACCGATTTTCACGAAACTTGGCAGACATCATTCTAGACTCAATTCAGTACGTTATGCAAAATTTCGTGCAAATCGAAAGATATATAGCGACTTTGGTGCACCATGTACATGAAATTGGACGAAACTATATATGGGAGCTATATCTAAATCTGGACCGATTTTCTCGAAACTTTGCAGACATCACTCTAGGCTCAATTCAGTACGTTATGCCAAATTTCGTGCAAATCGAAAGATATATAGCGACTTTGGGGTACCATTTACATGAAATCGGACGAAACTATATATGGGAGCTATATAGAAATTTGAACCGATTTTCTCGAAACTTGGCAGACATCTTTCCAGGCTCAATTCAGTACGTTATGCCAAATTTCGTGCAAATCGAAAGATATATAGCGACTTTGGTGTACCATTTACATGAAATCGGACGAAACTATATATGGGAGCTATATCTAAATCTGGACCGATTTTCACGAAACTTGACACACATCATTCTAGACCTAAATGATTAGGCTGTACCAAATTTCGTGCAAATCGAAAGATATATAGGGACCGTTTACATTAAATCGGTTAAATATATATATGGGAGCTATATCTAAATCTGAACCGATTTTTCCCAATTTCAATAGGGTTCGTCCTTGGGCCAAATAAGTGACCTGTGCCAAATTTCATTCAAATCGGATCATAAATGCGACCTGTACTTTGTTTACAATTTAACATCTACAGACGGACAGACGGACGGACGGAAGGACGGACATGCATAAATCGACTCAGAAAGTGATTCTATGCATATTCTCAAAAGGAGCCATGTGTCTATCTCGTTTCCTTTTGCTGTTACAAACATATGCACAAAGACATAATACCCTGTACCACAGAGTGGTGAAGGGTATAAAAAGGGGGTTATATGGGACTACCCCAAAAAGGGGGCGAATATTAATAATTTTTAGTAGGGAGATTTGTTACCATATACGACTACAAAATACCAAATTGCAGCAAATTCGGTTGATAAACGCGTTCAAGAACCCCAAAATACCGAAAATTGGAGGTATCCTTATATGGGGGCTATCCGAAAAAAATGGATCTA
Organism: Musca vetustissima; assembly: GCF_032173495.1. Taxonomy (NCBI): domain Eukaryota; kingdom Metazoa; phylum Arthropoda; class Insecta; order Diptera; family Muscidae; genus Musca; species Musca vetustissima. The sequence continues at coordinate 8,280 of NW_026872662.1, forward strand.
TATTCATAATTTTTTGTGGGGAGATTTGGTACCTATTAAGAACTCAAAATACTAAATTACAGCTAATTCGGGAAAATACGATCAAAACCCCCAAAATACTGAAAATTAGGAGGTACCGTTATATGGGGACTACCAGAAAAAGTGGACCTATATCCATAATTTTTTGTGGAGAAATTTATTACCCAATAGGAACCCAATATAGCAATTTTCATTGAATTCCGTTGAAAAACGCGGTCAAGAACCCCAAAATACCGAAAATTGAGGGGTACCGTTATATGGGGGGTACCAGAAAAATTGACCTATATTTATAATTTTTAGTAGGTTTATGTGGTACCCAATAAGAACTCAAAGTACCAAATTTTAGCGAATTCTGTTGAAAAACACGCTCAAGAACCTGAAAATACCGAAAATTGGGGGTATCCTTATATGGGAGCTATGCCTAAACGTGGACCGATATAGCCCATCTTCGAACTTGACCTGCCTGCAGACTAAAGACGACTCTATGCGAAATTTTGGGGCTCTATCTTAATTCGTTTAGACGCTAGAGTGATTACAATAGACAGACGGACATACGGACATACATAAATCGTCTTAGAATTTTACGCTGATCAAGAATATATATATACTTTATAGGTGTGTGGAGGTACCAATATATGGGGACTACACTAAAAAGAAAACCAATATTTATAATTATACGCTTCACCACACTGTGGTACATGGTGTTATGTCTTTGTTCATATGTTTGCAACAGGCAAAAGGAAACGAGATAGACACATGGTTCCTTTTGAGAATATCACTTTCTAAGTCGTTTTATGCATGTCCGTCCGTCCGTCTGTCTGTCTGTCCATGTTAAATTGTAAACAAAGTACAGGTCGCATTTATGATCCGAATTGGATGAAATTTGGTATAGGTCACTTATTCGGCCCAAGGACGAACCCTATTGAAATTGGGAAAAATCGGTTCAGATTTAGATATAGCGCTCCTATATATATTTAACAGACAAAAGGAAACAAGATAGACCCAAGGTTCCTTTTGAGAATATGCACAGTATCACTTTTTGAGTCGATTTAGGCATATCCGTCCGCCTGTCCATGTATGAAAACAAAGTCGCACATATGATCCGATTTGAAAGAAATTTGGCGCAGCTCACTTATTTGGCCTAGGGACGAACTCTATTTAAATCTCATATTCACTTTAGTTAAATTTCATCTCAAAAGTCCTTCAAAAATTCGACGTCTGTTACGATGCATCTTCCATATATACCCAAAGTTGTAAAGGGTATCAAATAGTCGCCCCCGTCCGACATTACTACTTTCCTTACTGGTTTATATTTTCCAATGGGAACCGAAAATATCAAATTAGAGATTATTTGGTTAAAAATATACACAGAAGGATAAAAATTCCGAAAAACGGGGGCAACCCCAAAACATGGACTAAAATTAATTAGTTATGATAAGGAGCTACTTTGGACCACATTGATAACTTTTGGTAGCGAGATTAACTATGTAGAGACAATCAATACTAAAACAAATACCAATTCGTTTAAAAATTTAGCACGATAATTTTCAACAAACATACGGACTGGTATGGCTAGATCGACATAGAATTTTACTCTGATAAAGAACGTATTTACTCAATGAGGTCTCCGATGATTATTTCGAAGTGTTCCTAACGTAAACTCTTTCAAATGGTAATATATATTCATATTTCTTAAAATTCTGACTAATTTAACAGGCAAAAGAAAAGAGGTAGACACGTGGTTTCTTTTGAGAATATGCATAGAATAACATTCTGAGTTGATATATGAATGTCCGACTGTCCATGTATTATTCTGTATATGTCGCATTTATGATCAGATTTAGATGAAATTTGACACATGTCACTTATTTGGCCCAGGGGCAAAACCTATTGAAATTAGAGAAACTCGGGTCCGATCTAGATATATCTCCCATATATAGTTTCGTCCGACTTTAGGTAAATGGGGCACAGCACATTTTGCACAGCGAACCCAATTAGGTCCAAATTGATGTCCGTAAAGTTTCGTTGAAATCGGTTCAGATTTATATATAGCTCACATATAGTTTTGTCCGATTTTAGGTAAATGGTGCACCAAACACACAAGGTTTGTCCGATTAAGGCTAAATTTTGCACAGTGGTTCAGATTTTTCCGCTTCAGACAAAATTTTGCGCAGTGTACCAAATAACTAAAGTTTTCTTTCGATTGGGGCGAATTTTTGCACAAGTTAACAAATTGGACCTAAAATAACGCGTATTGGATTTTGTAAAATATAGTCAGATATACATATAACCTCTATATCTTTTCAGCTGAGTTCATGTAATTTATGCACCAAATTATATACCTCCGATTATATGGTTGCTCAATTAAGTCCGGATTAATATATAGCTCCCACGTAGGCCAAAGAATCCAAGTGTGCTTGATTGATATGCAATATTTCATAGATTTCAGAATACTATATGTATTTTTATACCCTTCACCACTCTGTGGTACAGGGTATTATGTCTTTGTGCATATGTTTGTAACAGGCAAAAGGAAACGAGATAGACACATAGTTGCTTTTGAGAATATGCATAGAATCACTTTCTGAGTCGATTTATGCATGTCCGTCCGTCTGTCCGTCTGTCCGTCTGTAGATGTTAAATTGTAAACAAAGTACAGGTCGCATTAATGATCCGATTTGAATGAAATTTGGCACAGGTCACTTATTTTGGCCAAAGGACGAACCCTATTGAAATTGGGAAAAATCGGTTCAGATTTAGATATAGCTCCCATATATATATATATATATATATATATATATATTTAACCGATTTAATGTAAACGGTCCCTATATATCTTTCGATTTGCACGAAATTTGGTACAGCCTAATCATTTAGGTCTAGAATGATGTGTGCCAAGTTTCGTGAAAATCGGTCCAGATTTAGATATAGCTCCCATATATAGTTTCGTCCGATTTCATGTAAATGGTACACCAAAGTCGCTATATATCTTTCAATTTGCACGAAATTTGGCATAACGTACTGAATTGAGCCTAGAAAGATGTCCGCCAAGTTTCGAAAAAATCGGTCCAGATTTCTATATAGCTCCCATATATAGTTTCGTCCGATTTCATGTAAATGGTGCACCAAAGTCCCTATATATCTTTCGATTTGCACGAAATTTGGCATACCGTACTGAATTGAGCCTAGAATGATGTCTGCCAAGTTTCGAGAAAATCGGTCCAGATTTAGATATAGCTCCCATATATAGTTTCGTCCAATTTCATGTACATGGTGCACCAAAGTCGCTATATATCTTTCGATTTGCACGAAATTTTGCATAACGTACTGAATTGAGTCTAGAATGATGTCTGCCAAGTTTCGTGAAAATCGGTCAAGATTTAGATATAGCTCCCATATATAGTTTCGTCCGATTTCGTGTAAATGGTGCACCAAAGTCCCTATATATCTTTCGATTTGCACGAAATTTGGCATAACGTATTGAATTGAGCCTAGAGTGATGTCTGCCAAGTTTCGTGAAAATCGGTCCAGATTTAGATATAGCTCCCATATATAGTTTCGTCCGATTTCATGTAAATGGTGCACCAAAGTCCCTATATATCTTTCAATTTGCACGAAATTTGGCATAACGTACTGAATTGAGCCTAGAAAGATGTCCGAATTATTTTTATCTCATGTGCTTTTTCCAGCTACAATTATAAATTTTCCTTCTATCTTTCGATCATGACTGTAATTCATTTGTTCAGATATAGGGTTGCTTCTTACAATGGGACAAAATTACCTAAAATAGGGAGAAAATATATACAGAAGCTCTATCCAAATCTGAACCGATTTCAAGACTTTCCACATTTCAAAACATTAGTGTTGTGCAAAATTTGTGTCAATTCTGTGTAAAATCGGACGAAAATATATATGTAGAAGCTATATAAAAATCTGAACCGATTTCAATGAGAATGGCATAGGTTAACTTATATTAACCCCAGTTTATTGTACAAAATTGTGTGGCAATCGGACAAACTTTGGGTCTTTAGGGCACAATTTACATAAAATCGGAAGAAAAAAATATATAGGAGCTATATATAAACATGAACCGATTTTCAGGAAACTTTACACACATCACTCCACACTCATTTCAGTACACTATGCCAAATTTTGTGCAAATCGAAATATGTCTAGGGACTTTGGTACATTTACATTTATATAGGAGCAATATGTAAATCCAAGCCGATTTTCACGTAACTTAACGTGCACTATTCTAGACTTAATTAACTATGCTATGCCAAATTTCGGGCAAATCAAAAGATATATAGGTATTTTGGTAAACTATTTACCTTAAATCGGACGAAGATATATATGGGAGCTCTATCTAAATCTTAACCGATTTTCAGGAAACTTAACACACATAATATATAGAGATATATAGGGACTTTGGTACATTATTTACCTTAAATCAGACGAAGATATATATGGGAGCTATAACTAATAGGGTTCGTCCCTGGGCCAATTAAGTGACATGCGCCAAATTTCATCCCAATCGGATCATAAATGCGACTTGTACTTTGTTAACAAAAATACATGGGCGGACAGACGGACATGCATAAATCGACTCAGAAAGTGATTCTATGCATATTCTCAAAAGGAACCATATGCACAAAGACATAATACCCTGTACCACAGTGTGGTGATTAGATTATTCGGAGAATTTTTCTTTCAAACACTTCAAGAATTGCCTCGTTTCTTTGCGCAAGCACTCATGCTTCATATCCATATAACAGCACGGGTAGTATCAGCGTCTTGTAAAGTGTGAGTTTGGTCTGGCGGGAGGTGGCTTTGTTTCTAAACTGCTTACTTAGACCATAGTAGCATCTGTTGGCCATCACAATCCTTCTCCGTATTTCA
>NW_026872663.1:0-13228 GCF_032173495.1 Musca vetustissima
ACGCCTATTGAAGGTCCTTGAAAAATATTCTTTATAAAATCCACGCCTATTGAAGGTCCTTGAAAAATATTCTTTATAAAATCCACGCCTATTGAAGGTCCTTGAAAAATATTCTTTATAAAATCCACGCCTATTGAAGGTCCTTGAAAAATATTCTTTATAAAATCCACGCCTATTGAAGGTCCTTGAAAAATATTCTTTATAAAATCCACGACTATTGAAGGTCCTTGAAAAATATTCTTTATAAAATCCACGACTATTGAAGGTCCTTGAAAAATATTCTTTATAAAATCCACGACTATTGAAGGTCCTTGAAAAATATTCTTTATAAAATCCACGCCTATTGAAGGTCCTTGAAAAATATTCTTTATAAAATCCACGCCTATTGAAGGTCCTTGAAAAATATTCTTTATAAAATCCACGCCTATTGAAGGTCCTTGAAAAATATTCTTTATAAAATCCACGCCTATTGAAGGTCCTTGAAAAATATTCTTTAAAAAAATCCACGCCTATTGAAGGTCCTTGAAAAATATTCTTTAAAAAAATCCACGCCTATTGAAGGTCCTTGAAAAATATTCTTTAAAAAATCCACGCTTTGTGTAGATCCTTGAAAAATATTCTTTATAAAATCCACGCCCTGTTTGTGACCCTTGAAAAATATTCTTTATAAAATCCACGCCCTGTTCTGGCCCTTGAAAAATATTTTTTATAAAATCCACGCCCTGTTTGTTACCTTTGAAAAATATTCTTTATAAAATCTACGACTATTGAAGGTCCTTGAAAAATAATCTTTATAAAATCCACGTCTATTGAAGGACCATGAAAAATATTCTTTATAAAATCCACGCCTATTGAAGGTCCTTGAAAAATATTCTTTATAAAATCCACGCCTTTGATAGACCTCTGAAAAATATTCTTTATAAAATCCACGCCTTTGATAGACCTCTGAAAAATATTCTTTATAAAATCCACGCCTTGAAAAATCCTTGAAAAATATTCTTTATAAAATCCACGCCTATTGAAGGTCCTTGAAAAAAATTTTTATAAAATCCACTCCTATTCAAGGTCCTTGAAAAATATTGTTTATAAAATCCACGCCTAATGAAGGTCCTTCAAAAATATTTTTTATAAAACCCACGCCTATTGAAGGTCCTTGAAAAATCCTTCTTAGGAAACTATATTTTAAAAAAATGTACCTAAATTTCTTATCCCCCCTCATCACCATGACTGTGCAAAGCATAGGAAACGGAAATCAGCCTTAAGCTAACATTTATCATTGATAAATATGTAAAATATTTAAACAATGTTCGGCAGCACTGTTTTACTGTACCCCCCATAGCATTATCCTTACCATGTGTTTGGCCTGAAACTAGGGAATATATAAATAAAAATGTGTGATACACACATTCGAAGTAAATTTGGTTACATTAAAAAAATATTATAAAAGAAATTATTAAAAAAAATCCACGCCTTAGGTAGATGCTTGAAAAAATATTTTGAAAAAATCCAAGCCTTTGATATACGCCTTTGTTAGACACATGGAAAATATTTTGAAAAAATCCGCGCCACCTCAGTTGTCTCATGTGCTGTTGATAAAAAGTATGCATAAATATTTTATGCCATAAAAAAGAAGCATTACCAAATATTCTTCCTCAAACATCAGGTCTTGTGAAATTCCTTCGAGGGGTGCGATGACGATGAATAATTGTTGAAACATCCATCAATAAAATATGTGGCGTGGCAGGGGGTAGAAAGGGCAAAGACAAGAAAGACAAGGGCACTTAAATGGCAAACAAAACCGATTGTTTACATTTTCGCATACCTTGTAAGACATTCCATATTTTCCATTATTTTACATATTTTTCATTGCGTCGCCTGGCTTGTGGGATCTTACCCTTTCCACTTTATCATCAAATATTTAGGCATTCAGATGAAGAAAGTTAACCCAGAAATTTACTTTGAAGTGGCAAACATTTTTCTCTATCGATTGGCTGCTGGCTCCTTGGGACTGGCTCCCTTAATTCCATACCGAAAAAATATTTCTCATATTTAGTACCTGAGGCCGCAAGAAAATATTTCGTTTTTTTTCCTTGGGTTGTTAATATAAATTTCTTGTGGTGTAGACAATTTTTATTTGAAATGATTTTTCCAGTGCCTTCGTTTTTTGTTGCTGTAATAAATTATTCAAAATATTTGTTTTTTCACATGCAAGGAATGTGTAGTTGTTTTTGCAATTTTCACTTTTTATTGTGTTTATTCAAGAGAATTTTTAAGTAACATAGCCTAAGGGCCAGATCTGTGAAATATTTTTGTAACAAAATATTTATGTGATTGATGTTTGAAGTGTTTGAAATATGTTTTGCTTACTTTTAATTAAATAGTTTTGGTCTTGAAGAGTTTCTATGACCTATCGGGAACTTAAAGTATTTAGGAATAAATTATATTATTAAGAAAAAATTATTCATGTCTTAGAAGAACATTTTTAGAAATAAGAAAAAGGGAAAAATCAATGTTTATTGGTTCAAAAAATAAAAAAAAATTGAAAGTTATTTTAAATAGTCCACGTCATTACTTACTTACTTAGCTGGCTTGTTACAGAACTTTCGTTCCATAAGCCAAGCTTAACAAAGATTTCCTAGCGCGTCGGTCTTGTGCGCATCTCCTCCAATTTGAAAACCCTCGGTCCAAGATGTTGTTTTCTACTTGGTCTTTCCATCTGATTCGTGGCCTTCCCCTTCTACGGTAAACATCAGTAAGCTCGGTTTTATATGCCTTTTGAGCTGGGGCATTCTCATTCATTCGCAGAACATCGTAGTCGCTGCAGCTCAACACGACTGACTATGTCAATTTCTGCGTATAAATTGTAAAGCTCGTGGTTCATTCGACAGCGATATTCACCGTCAACGCAGATCGGTCCACAGATCTTTCGGAGAATTTTTCTCTCAAACACTCCAAGAGTCGTCTTTCGGAGAATTTTTCTCTCAAACACTACAAGAGCTGGCTCATCTGCTTGCGTAAGTACCCATGCTTCAGATCCATATAACAGTACGGGCAGTATCAGCGTCTTGTGGAGTGTGAGTTTGGTCTGGCGGGAGGTGGCCTTGCTTCTAAACTGCTTACATAGACCAAAGTAGCATCGGTTAGCCATCACTATCCTTTTCCGAATTTCAAAACTGATGTCATTCGTTTTATTTATGGCGGTATCGAGGTATATAAAGTCTTTGACTACCTCGAAGCTGTAGTTTTCAATTTCCACAGTTTGAAGGTGTAGTTTCCATTAGCTTGATCTTCTCACCGTTTACTGCCAGACCCACTTTGGCAGACTCCTTCTCAATTTGTTCAAAGGTGGCTGTTACCGCTCTCAATGTTCGACCCATTATATCGATGTCATACGGCGTAAGTGAGTAACATGTATTGTTTAGTGTACAGAGTGTCATTTCTGTTCAACTTCGCGCCTCGTATGACCAGCAGTATGTTAAAAAAGATCACACGACAAACTACCACCTTATCTGAATCCTCGTTCGGTATTAAAGGGCTCCGAGAGGTCCTTTCCGACTTTAACTGCTAATCTTGTGCCAGTTAAAGTTATCCTGTATAGCCATATTAATTTTGCAGGAATGCCAAACGCAGACATGGCATTATACACCTCTGAACGGATAGGGCTGTCGAATGCGGCTTTATAGCCGTCGAATAGATGGAATGTGTCGATGTATTTTTCGTGGGTTTTTTTCTAGGATTTGGCGCAGAGTGAAAATCAGCTCGATGGTGGATTTGCCAGGTCTGAAGCCTCATTGGTATGGTCCAATAATGTCACTGACCCTTTACTTCAGTAGTTCACACAGCACACTGGATAGCACTTTATATGCGATGGGAAGAAGGCTAATTTCTCTATAGTTGGCACATATCGTCTTTTTTTGTGCACGGGACACATGATGCTGAGGTTCATTGGGCATGCATTCCTTTAGCCAAATTGTAATAATCAGCTGATGCATGCTCCTGAACAGCATCTGACCACCAATCTTGAATTGTTCGGCTGATAATCCATCGGCTCCTGCTGCTTTATTATACTTCAGCCGATTAATTGATATTCTGACTTCATCTTGGTAAGGTGCAGTGTTGCCAATTTAGCACTTTTAGTGCTTGATTTAGCACTTTTTAAACTCGTTTAGCACCAAAAAAAGTGATCTAGCACCTAGCACTTTTTTAGCATTTTTTATTTTTCAGTAATTTTTTATAATTTTTGTTTCATCCCAACAAATTTTCCCGTTTTTCGATTTCATATTGACGCATTGAAATTTCCCTATGTTTCACGCGTTGGATTTGATTTTCCAATGTTAAAAAAGTGACAGTAGATTTGTAAGCAGCTACTTCATATGGTGACTATGACATTGTCTGCTAGTAGATTGTTTATTTAAAAAAAAACCAAATAAAGCGGTCCATTGAAATTTTCTGAAAATAAGTTTTTAATGCACCGGCCATCCTGAATGCCAAGTTAAAACCACTTAAGAGTACCGAACAGGACCAAAATAGAAAAATGTCGGCAAACATATATTTTTATACCCTTCACCACACTAGGGTCAGGGTCTTATTTATTTGTGCATATGTTTGTAACAGGCAAAAGGAAACGAGATAGACACACGGTTCCTTTTGAGAATATGCATTGAATCACTTTTTAAGCCGATTTATGCATGTCCGTCCGTCTGTCCATGTTAAATTGTAAACAAAGTACAACTCGCATTTTTGATTCGAATTGGATTAAATTTGGCACAGCTCATTTATTTGTGGAAATAGGTTCAGATGTAGATATAGATTCCATATATATTTTCGTCCGATTTAAGGTAAGGCCCTATATATCCTTTCGATTTGCACGAAATTTGTGCATAGTGATTAAGCCTAGAAAGACGTGTGTTAAATTTCGTGAAAATCGGTTAAGATTTAGATATAGCTCCCATATATATTTCCGTCCGATTTAATATAAATGGTGCACCAAAGTCCCTATATATATTTTTCGATTTGCACGAAATTTGGCATAGAGTATTGAATTAAGTTTGCAATGATGGGTGGTGAGTTTCGAGAAAATCGGTCCAGATTTCGATATATGTAGCTCCCATATAAATTGTCGTGCGATTTTATGTAAATGGTGCACCAAAGTCCCTATATATCCTACGATTGGCTTGAAATTTTGCATATGGTACTGCAAAATTTCAGAAAGATCTATGTTAAATTTCATGAATATCGGTTCAGATTTAGATATAGCCGATTTTAGGTAAATAGTGCACCAAAGTCCCTTTATATCCTTCGATTTGCTAAACTCCAAAATCCCGAAATATGAAATTACAGTTACTTTGGGATAATGGGGTGCTGCCGTTAACCAGCAACCCCTAAATATGTACATATATTAATAATTTCTGATAAGGAGATTTTTTACTCAATTTGAAATATCAAATTAAAGCCAATTCGATTTTAAAACGTGTTTATGAGGGCTACGTTTAAAAGTGGACCAATGTTGATAATTTTTAGTAAGAAGACTTTCTACACAGGGAGAATCCGAATTACAAAACCGCATATTAGGTTGAAAATGTGCCCCAAACCTTAAAAAAATCAAATATTGGGTATGGTATACACAAAAAAGACCAATATATTTAATTTCCAATACCAAATGTCCTAGGAGTAGTGCAATATATGGGCAAAATTCCAAAGCTCTGTTTTCAATATTGCGACCTCAATCGAATGGACATGGCTAAATCGACAAAGAATAGTCTTTAAGAAAAATGGGGTCTCTGATGAATATTTCATTATTACATATTAACAATTTTATTCATTTAATCTTTAGCACTTTTTTCTGGCACTTTTTTAAATTTTCTAGCACTTTCTAGCATTTTTTTCAACAAAATCTACAATTTTTCTCAACGGAGTTTTGGCAACACTGGTAAGGTGATATGAAGACTATACCGTCATATCTTATTGGTTCTGGGGTATTCACTTCACTGCTACTATTTGATATCAAAAGTTTTACAGAAAGCTCCTTCCAGATCCTCAGCACGCTGTCTGTATCTGTCTCCAGGTTTCCTTCTTTATCTCTACAGGAGGATGTGCCTGCACCAAATCTGCATGAATGCACAAAAACACCACCCATGAGTCACTCACACAAAGTAATGGCTTCTATTCTATAAATTTGTTTGAAATGTAGTGCAATGAGTGAGGGTACAACAAACATGAATTGCTTCAGGTATGAGAGTTTCGAATTTGTTGTATATTCGTTTGATTCATACAATCCACGTTTCAGACTCGACGAACTGGTATTCATTGTGTATGTTTACTTCGGTATGAATGTATGTTGTAACACACAAAGTTTGAACAAATGCGACAAGTTCGTACACGAACATGTTTTACACAATGAGTGTGTCGAATTATACAGTAGTATTCGAATTACCCGAATTAAATGAAGATATATTATGGTTTTTATACAATCCACAAAATTATGAAGGGTATGTTATGTTTTTTTTTCGTTTGTAACTCATCGAAATAGTAATTTCCGCCCATATAAAGTATATATATTCTTAATAAGGGCAACATTTATGAATATCTAGTAATGTATCCACTATATAGCGCTACTTCTCTTTTTTCAATATTTAGATGTTTTTAAACGCACTTTTAAACATGTAAAAATTCGTTTTAATTTGGGTTCGAATTGGAAACCCCATAGTGTGGGGTATATTCAGTACTACAAATTGTCAGTTTATAACCTATAATATGTTAAGACTCATTATTAGTTAGTCCGTATGTACTTCTGTTGTAATATTACTACCTTCGGGGGGTGTCGAGATACAAAACTAAACCGTTACGATCCAAAATGGCCTTTTTCAGTCCACATTTAAGTATATCCTCCCGAGAAGTAATGAATATTGGCCCCCTTATATGCAAAGCCAATTTTTTAAAACAGGCAAAAGGAAACTAGACAGACACATGGTTCCTTTTTAGTATTTATTGAAATTGGGAAAAATCGGTCTAGAATGATGTGTATTAAGTTTCGTGAAAATCGTTTCAGATTCAGATATAGCTCCCATATATCTTTTCGTCCGATTTTATGTAAATGGTGTGCCAAACTCCCTATATATCTTTCGATTTGCACGAAATTTGGCATAGCGTACTGAATTAGGTCTAGAATGATGTGTGTTAAGTTTCCTGAAAATCGGTTCAGATTTAGATATAGCCCCCATATATATGTTCGTCCGATTTTAAGTAAATGATGCACCAAGAACTCAAAATGTGGCCCGATATGCACAAAACATACTGAAATTAGTATAACTAAATTTGTGACAAGTTTCGATATATATTTAAATAAATATATTTATCTCTTTTGTTATTGTTGTTTTGTATTAATGAGTAAAGGCGCTAAGTCCAATTTATCACATGTCACTAACTTAACATCACGTAAAGGCTTTAAGTCAACATTTCATATTTAGGATTTTGGACATGATTTTCAGCCGAATTGTCTGTAGTTTGGTATTTTAGGTATTTATGAGGCAGGGATGTACGCAGGGGGCGGCCAGGGGGGGGGGGGGGCGTGTTTACCATGGCATAAAACCCATATAAAAATACCGATCAATTTAAAAATTTGACTGTTCACCTCACGGCGTTGAGCATAAAAAGGTCGGCCCTGTCGAACTTAAGGACGTTTTACTTATTTGTATTCATATTTTTTTATAAACAATCTCTACTCTACTTAATAATATTAGCATGTAAAAAATCAACAAAAGTACACATTTATTACAGGAATTAAAAAATGTAATGAGAGACAATTTGTAAGAAAATGACCTAAGGCCACGAAAACATGAAAAACAAATGAAAAGTCTTAATGTCCCAAAAAAATTGCGTATGTATTTCCACAAATACTTATTTGTACTCCTCATATAACTTTGTACTCTAATTTGAAATATTTGGGAAAATTTTCTGCATAGGTCTATTTTTGTATATCCCTTAAGGAAGATTCCGACGTTTTTTCTTAAGTCATTTCATTCAACTTTTACTTATTTTTCTAGAGTTTTTAATTACTTGCATTTAATAGACAAAAAAATAAAAGACATTAGGGAGTGTAGGGAGTGGGCAATTCTTTGCCATTGTGCTTCTGAATTATTACCGGGACAAGGGGCGCTTTCGTCAAGCAGTTGGGTAAATTGAGCGTTGGGTAAGTTCTGCTATTTGTTGTGTTTGCAGCTTTTCGACGTCAAATTTCCGTGTTGTGTTAGATCGCACATTTGCTGCAACATTAAGACAAGTGCGAAACTTGGCAGCTACAAGGTAGTGGTCCGAATCGATATTCGCTCCTCGGATCGATCGGACGTCTAAAATACTGGATGAATGTTTTCTATCTATCACAACATGATCGATTTGATTTCTTGTTGCTTGATCCAGAGAAATCCAAGTGGCCTTGTGTATATCGAGATGCTTGAATCTGGTGCTGCTAACTACCATGTTTTTTTTCTGCCGCAAAGTCAATCAACCTCATGCTGTTGTCGGATGTTTCTTGATGAAGGCTGAATTTTCCGACGGTGGTGCCAAAAATACTTTTCCTTCCAATTTTGCATTAAAATTTCCTAGCAGAATTATAATGTCATTGCCAGGGCAACGGTCATATGTTGTTTCTAGGCGCTCGTAAAACATGTCTTTGTTCTGTTCATCTTTATTTTCGGTCGGTGCATGGGCGCAAATGAGACTAATGTAGAAGCCCTTCGCTTATAGCAATTCGCTCTTCTACTGGAGTGAATCTGGAGACGAGATCTTTTATTCTTCTATTAACCATAAATCTGCAGCCAAATTCATGTCTCGTTTCATGGCAGCTATAATACAGTTCGTATTCATCTGATTTACTTACGCCTGTACTGTAAGGCAATAATATCGGCTTTGTACTTCTTGAGTTCATTCGCCAAAGCGAACACTGCGCCTGTTCTGTACAACGTGCCAACATCCCAAGTGCAGTATCGCATATCGTGGTCCTTTATACGTTTGCGCAGGTCATCAAAATTAGGGGGTTTGTTTTTCTTTTTCTTTGGTTTTTCATAGTGGGAGGGGTTTTCCGAGAGTGGGCAACTAACCAATCCTCAATCAATCCTCAACCAATTTTTTACAGTTCTTATGGGTGAACTCGCGGCACATATTAGCTCTCTATTTCATCGGGTGATGAAAATAGCTCCCCAGGTGGCACTGCGGGTAGGTCAGTGTCCCCAATTGAGATGAATGAGGGACCAAGATAAGCCTGGACTTCGCCATGTTAAAGCCAATCAGAGCCGTTGTTTGGTATCTATCATCCCCTACGCCACCCACGTCATTGTTGGGTCAACAAAATTTTTTTTAAAAATACATGTCTTTGTTAGAATTTTGAAAATATGGAAAAACCAGTGAGCGGAGCTGTATAGTCGGACGGGGCCGACCATACGATACCACGGAACTCTTGACCCGTTAGAGATGAACAGCACCTCTTCCTTATACTGACATATCTCCTATTTATTTTTAAAAATTTCACGCCTATTGTTGTTTCAGCTTGCAACCAAAGAACTTCTGCCCACTAAACTTTATTTTTATGCATAGATATACCCCTCACTTACCCCTACATAAAGGCTCTGGTACAATACATGCAAATTACAAATAGTTTTTAATGGCTTTTGTTGTTCTAATCACTTGTTTAACAAAAAAAAAAAACTAAATTCTTAAGTATATAAAATGTTCATCGTAATATGGAAAACAAAAAAAACTTCGAAGAGCATCTTAGAGAGAAGTGAAAAAGTTAATTTCAAGAATTGAACAAATATTCAGTAAATTCTTTAAGTATCTCTTAGTGGGCGAAACTTTCTTTACTCTGGCAAATACTTTTATTTAGCTATGAGAAATGCATTAGAATGGATGTGTTGTGAAAAGTCAAAAGTTGCATTGCATTATATATGAACTTTGGGCTAAGTTTCTGCTTCTGAAAAGGACCAGAAACATTTTGTGCGAGAATCTAATTAAAATAAGTGAAATGGAAATGGAAGTAAAGGAGGCAGTTTTTAAATGAATTAAAATATTGTTTCAAGACAAGTTTTTCAAGTACCATAACTAGCGTGGAGTTTTAAAAGAATAGTTCTTCAAGGACCATCAAGAGGAGTGGATTTTTAAAAGAATATTTTTTCCAGAACTAGACCAAATATTTTAATTTTGAAAATATTTTTTCACGACCCAACCAAGCGTGTATTTTTCAGGCTGCGGAGAATGATTCAAAATACACCCTTTCTCACGAATGCTCACGTTGAGAATTCGAATGTTTTTCAATTTATCGCGAATGATAAAGTTACAATGAATGAACAAGCATTTGCAATCTCTCGCGAAAATTTCGTCGATTCGTTCGTTCGCTGAAGAACGTTCTTTTGCAAAACTCAAAAAAACAAATGTTCGCGAATGCTCGCGAGCTCTTAAAAACAATCACAAACAAAAATATCATAAAAACAGTATAACACACACAACAAATGAATGTGTGAGTAGCAGAAAGTGTGTGGAATAACAAAAAACATATCCAACAACTATTGAGTTCACGAACGTTTGTTGTTATTGTTGTTGACGTTTTGAGCATTCGCGAGAATTCGGGAATGTTTGTTTTCATTCGTGAGAGAATGAATGAAAACGAAAGGAACGAACGTTGTGTGCTCTTACTCGTTTGTTATGTGTGTGCGAACATTCTTTGGCGAATGGTCGTTTGGTAAAGTATCGCCATAAATTCATTCGTAAAATGAGCACAAAACGAAAAGAATGTATTTTAATTCATTCGCGAGCGAATTTTTGCGCACCCTGAAATTTAAAAATATTTTTTGAAGCCTCTAACATAGGCGTGGATTTTTTTAAAAATATTTTTTGAAGCCTCTAACATAGGCGTGGATTTTTTTAAAAATATTTTTCGATGACGTTCGATGCTGCTGCTCGTCATCGTCATCATTACTGACGTTGATGAGCTTTTATCATTTGGAGTTTGCAGAATCATGGTTTATTTTTGGTGGGTTTTTATGCTTGGCAGCGATGTTACATCTACATATTTTGATATGCGGCGGGCTTTAGAACTTCCACTAAGCAAATGTTATAACACATCGTTGGCAGGATGGTTGGTTGGTTGGTCGGTTGGCTGGTATTAGCACCATTACAGTCAACTAGAACAGCATGTCATAGTCATCACCCGCATATCATTCTCACGATAGGCGAGGTTTTCTTTCGCCCACAAAACACACAACTGACAACTGTGTTTCGGGACAACAGAAACAACCGAGGACACCACAACATTTACTTTGACACTAAACATTTTGTGCCACGGACAGACACACAGGCACCTACATCCATACACTCAATGTAAATGGAAATTACAACTATCGGTTTTCGTTTTCGTTTTTTTTTTTGGCATTTCATTTGCCAACAAAACCAAACCAAATGAGATATATATTAGGTTTATGAGATAGCCACTGAGAAGAGGAGTAGGATGCCTTTGGTGGACAGTTGGAAGATGGTGACATGTAGAAAATGATTAAATTTTAATTACCAGATGGATGCTGCTCTCGCTCTCTCTGGTCATTCTCACTTACTTTTTTCCTACTTGAAATTGAAATCAAAATGTAATCTTCAGAGGTTTTTGAATAACATTTTTTAGACAGCACCTCCAGCTTTAGGGGTTTTGGTGAATAATCAAGTAATTTTAAAAACATTACATTAGGGATCGGAGAATAATGTTGTTATGTTTCTTATCATAACAACACCCAAAAGTGTGGTTAGAGCTTTTGATGAGGTTTTGAATAAAGAATTAAATGTAATTATATGAATATGACAAACGAAATGATAAGAATATGAATTATATTAAAAAATTAAATTTTTGTGACCCTTTAAAAAATCCACGCCTTGTGTTAGGCCTTGAAAAAATATTCTTTAAAAAATCCACGCCTTGTGTTAGGCCTTGAAAAAATATTCTTTAAAAAATCCACGACTTGTGTTAGGCCTTGAAAAAATATTCTTTAAAAAATCTACGCCTTGTGTTAGGCCTTGAAAAAATATTCTTTAAAAAATCCACGCCTTGTGTTAGGCCTTGAAAAAATATTCTTTAAAAAATCCACGCCTTGTGTTAGGCCTTGAAAAAATATTCTTTAAAAAATCCACGCCTTGTGTTAGGCCTTGAAAAAATATTCTTTAAAAAATCCACGCCTTGTGTTAGGCCTTGAAAAAATATTCTTTAAAAAATCCACGCCTTTTGTGACCCTTGAAAAAATATTCTTTAAAAAATCCACGCCTTGTGTTAGGCCTTGAAAAAATATTCTTTAAAAAATCCACGCCTTGTGTTAGGCCTTGAAAAAATATTCTTTAAAAAATCCACGCCTTGTGTTAGGCCTTGAAAAAATATTCTTTAAAAAATCCACGCCTTGTGTTAGGCCTTGAAAAAATAATCAAGTAATTTTAAAAACATTACATTAGGGATCGGAGAATAATGTTGTTATGTTTCTTATCATAACAACACCCAAAAGTGTGGTTAGAGCTTTTGATGAGGTTTTGAATAAAGAATTAAATGTAATTATATGAATATGACAAACGAAATGATAAGAATATGAATTATATTAAAAAATTAAATTTTTGTGACCCTTTAAAAAATCCACGCCTTGTGTTAGGCCTTGAAAAAATATTCTTTAAAAAATCCACGCCTTGTGTTAGGCCTTGAAAAAATATTCTTTAAAAAATCCACGACTTGTGTTAGGCCTTGAAAAAATATTCTTTAAAAAATCTACGCCTTGTGTTAGGCCTTGAAAAAATATTCTTTAAAAAATCCACGCCTTGTGTTAGGCCTTGAAAAAATATTCTTTAAAAAATCCACGCCTTGTGTTAGGCCTTGAAAAAATATTCTTTAAAAAATCCACGCCTTGTGTTAGGCCTTGAAAAAATATTCTTTAAAAAATCCACGCCTTGTGTTAGGCCTTGAAAAAATATTCTTTAAAAAATCCACGCCTTGTGTTAGGCCTTGAAAAAATATTCTTTAAAAAATCCACGCCTTGTGTTAGGCCTTGAAAAAATATTCTTTAAAAAATCCACGCCTTGTGTTAGGCCTTGAAAAAATATTCTTTAAAAAATCCACGCCTTTTGTGACCCTTGAAAAAATATTCGTTAAAAAATCCACGCCTTGTGTTAGGCCTTGAAAAAATATTCTTTAAAAAATCCACGCCTTGTGTTAGGCCTT